>NW_024104815.1:0-181761 GCF_003945595.2 Pipra filicauda
GGTCAGATCCAGACAAAGCCAAGCTGACCCATTTCTGGGAAAGAGAAGCAGAAAAGCTCTTGGTTTGGAAGGACCAACACATGACAGTGGTGACTGCTGGAATGGTCCCTCCTTGCTTTGCCTTTCACACCAGCCCTGCTCTCAGCCAGTTGCTAAAACCAGGCATGAAAGAGATTTAATTACGTTAGCAAATGGCTCCCAGGAAATAATTGCCTCTTTATGGAAGTGACCTCATTAGGCACCGTTAAATCGGGCAGTAAGGGAGCCATCTGGTGCCTCTGACATCACTGCACCAGCAAGGGATGCAGCCACGTCGTGCTGCTGTTCCCAGGGTTCAGTTGGGGGTTGGTTTCTCTCCCTACAGCCCGATCCTGACCCACGTGTCCACGCCTGCACCGAAGGACACCCAGTGCAGGCACAGGAAGGTCTGTGCCAGGGAAGTACAGGACTAATTTCTGGTCCAGGAGCTGTGAGCCCCACACAGGCCTGCAGTTTTAACAGAGGGAAGATGGAACAGCACAAATGAAATCCCGGGCTGCCTAGGTTAGAAACACATCTAATAACCACGCAGCATAGCATAAATAGAGATAATTAATTACCTCTCACTGTATTATTTATTATTGCAGGGATTTATCATTTTCTATAACGGTTCATCATTTTCTACTTGCTCTCTTCTGCAGCTCTTTGTCCCTGGTGCTGAGTCAACTTTCAGCCCTTGGCAAATGTCTCACCAGGGAAAAACAGTCCTGCAAAGCTGCTATGAAGCTCTTTGATGCTCAGCGTGCCAGCAGGTCATCCTGTTTCTGAGCTGGGGGGAATGAGCAGCCTTCATTTTTCAGGAAGGTAATTGGTGATTGTGCCCAGCCGTGCTGGGTGATACACAGGGCTGGACGTGCTACACCTTCACCTGCAAATGGTCCTCAGAGAGTTAAAAGAGGGGATGCACCTGGGGTCAGAAAGAGCCCAGACACCTTCCTCGAGAAATCTGAACATACATTTGTGGAAAAGTTGTTACCTGGGAAGCTCAAGGTGGAGGGTGGCAGTGGGATGAGCCAGGGCTGCAGGATGAGCTGGGGCTGCAGGATGAGCTGGGGCTGCAGCATGAGCCAGGGCTGTGGGATGAGCCAAGCCTTGTCCTTAGCTGGAGGCAGGATGCAGCAGATACAGCAAATCGAGGGTCTTCCTGTGAAACCCCACTGCCTGGCTGCCCACTCCGTAAGCAGCTCAGAAACCTGCAGAAAGCAGAGATGGGAATCAGGGAGCAGCAGTGCCCAAGTGTGAGCCTGAAGACACACAGCTGGAAGGTGACTCCTGCTTTTCCCCATCTCCCATCGCTGAAGTTGAAATCAGGTGTGATTACATTCTATCAGAGAGAACAGCAATATTTTCCGTATTACCTGCCCAGGTAATACTGGCTGCTGTGAGCAACACCCGGGGCTGGGAGCACTCTCCTTTCAAGACAACAAATGCCATTTACAGCGCCCATCGCCGGGGACAGCCGATATTTGCAGTTTCCCAGCTCAAAACTTCTCCAGCCCCAGCATCCGCAGCAGGATCCAGCTGGTCCCTGTCCCTCATGGCCCCACGGGGAGCACCTGGCAAGTGGCTCCTGGCTGAGGGCACACAAATCTGGGGTGCCCCGGGCTCAGCCCACCTCAGCACCCACGGCAGCAAGGCAGCCAAGCCAGTCACCCTGCACTTAAAAAGACACTTTTAAGTTCGGATACAGCGGGGAAAGCCTTTTCCAGCCAGCTAGGAATAAAATGGGTGCTTTAATGATTATTTTTCTCCAGGTATGTTGTGTCCCTGCGAGCCACAGGTGCTGATGTCGGGGCTGATGGCTCGTCCTCCTCGCTCCCGAAGCACCGTGTGGGGAGAGGGGAATCAGAAGGGATGCAGCGCCGGGGAGCTGCCGTAGCCCCTGCACGGCGAACCAGCAGGGAGCAAGGCACAAAGGATGCTGAAAATAACCTCGGGCTCTGAGCGTTGTTCTTCAGGATGCAATAGCTAGGGTTTCTGGCAAGAAAAGGGGTGGCTCCAAGAGCCTCAATTTTTCCGGCGAGCTCCGGAAAGCGGCAGCGCTGCGAGCGATTGCCATCTAGAGGCTTTGGGGGAAGCAGAGCCCTCAACCCCAAAAACGCAGCCCGAGCCGTCAGCACCCGGCCAGACGGGCACGGGTGACACGGGTGGCTCCTCCAAGGCTGGAGGTGGCCGTGATGTCCCGGGACACCCTCCCCGAGCACCGAGGGATGGGGTGAGGAGGCTCCAGAGTCGAGTTGTGCCGGGTCAGACGAGGAAAGAAAGGATGACTGTGGCAGGGTTTGGCAGCCCCTAGGACAGAATTATGCAATGTTAAGGGTTGGAAGGGACCTTAAAGGTCATCTCGTTCCACCCCGGTGCTGTGGGCAGGGACACCTTCCACTAGACCAGGTTGCTCCAAGCCCCGTCCAACCTGGCCTTGGACACTTCCAGGGATGGGGCAGTGTTGGAATAGGTGCACTTTTGGAAGAATTTGTAACAGGAAGGTAGAACTTCTTCTCTTCTGTATTTCAGAGAAAGTTGCTGAGAGAGCTGTGCTCTCTCTCTGGAATGCAGGAGAGATAATGTTTGCAGACATGTACAGCGACTCCTCGGGCCACAGAGGGTGGGGGAAGAGAGAGAGAGGACAAAAAAGCCCTGGAGGAGCACAGGAACTTGCCTTTCCCCTGGTGCTCGGTGCTGTCTTGTGGCACTGCGAGGTTTCATAAGTTTTTAGTGTCCTTGCCTCTGGAATAAACCTTTTTGAATCCTTTCCACTGCCTTGGCATTTTTGGGAAAAATACCTGCATATATTTGTTTTACAGGCAGCCACAGCTTCTCTGGGCAACCTGTGCCAGGGCCTCACCACTCTCACAGGGAAGAATTTCTTCCTAATATCTAACCTCGATTTCTCCTCTTTCAGTTTGTACCCATTGCTCCTTGTCCTATCACTACAGTTCCTGAGGATGAGGCCCAAGGGGCTGCATGGAGAAGAGACAGGCTGGTACGAGCCCAGGTGATGTGGCCACAGCCCGTGTGCCCTGTTGCAAGGATGTTTTGTGTTTGTTCCCAAGCCGTGGGCAGCTGCTGTAGCTGGATAACTCTGCCTAGGGATGGTTTGTGGGCTCTGCTTTGCGAGATGGCAAAGTGCAGAGGTGCTCCAAAAAATATCAGCTTGCAGAGGTTCAAGCCCCAAGCCCACATCATTTCAGTATTGCATTGCCTGTTAAGTGTTTTTTGTGACATGGCAGCAAACCTGCATTTGTCCTCCTGCAGGACATCTGTCTTACCTCTGTGAGTTCTCAGGTTTTGATGTGCTCAGTGAGACACAGGCATGGGGTGGGTTGATTTTTTTTCCTTTAATTACATTTTAGGCTTCCCTGCTTCTTGGTGTTCCCACAGGGCCCCTGCCTGCTCTTGCAGGGCAGTGCTGCATTTCCTGCTTCCTTAAGACCAGGATTTTGCAGCTATGTGTAACCCAACAGGACACCAAGTGTGTTCAGAAGCACCAATGAATTTAATAAGGCTCTTGATGAGCCTTTGAAAGCACGGCTGCCTTGTCACACCTGGGGCTGCATTTCCTTATCGAGCTGTTTATTGCCTGTGCAGAGAGCACTGTCCATCACTGGCACCCAAATTCAGTTCATGGGCACTGATTTAGGTGAGAAATGAGACATGCCTCTCATTAACCCTTTTGTGAAGCACGAAATACTCATTTTTTAAAAGCACAGATGTCTAGGAAAGTCAGCAGTCAGTTCCTTTATGTTCCTTGCTGTAGGTACAGAGCAGCTGCAGTGAGCTGAAGGTTGAGATGCCCTCCCAAGCCCAGATGATGCTGCTAAACTTTTGTATTTTACTTGAACCTCTTTGGAAAAAATTCTACTTTCCAATATCCCAAGTGCTTTCCAAAATCCCAAACACCAGCTCCAGCAGGGGCTTTGCCTTGGAGCAAGGAAGAACAAAGAGCTGCAAGTTAAGATGAAGTTCATGTCTGGAGTGACCTGAGGACCTGTCCCAGGGTGGGCAAAGCCAAGGTGCCAGGAAAAAGTGGAGGGCAGTAAAGGAGTTGTGGTTTGCAGAAGAAACCCAAAATGGACACCTGAAAACCTAAAAATTTTGGTGGTTTGGACCATAAACTAAAACACAAGAAATTCTACCTCAACATGAGAAAGAACTTCTTTCCTTTGAGGGTGGCAGAGCACTGAAACAGCTGCCCAGGGAGGTTATGGAATCTCCCTCTCTGGGGATATTCAAAACCCACCTCGACCCATTCCTGTGTCACCAGCTCCAGGTGATTCTGCCTTGGTAGGAGGGTTGGACTGAATGATCTTCAGAGGTCTCTTCCAACTCTAACAATTCTGTGATTCTGTGATTTTTAGGATAACAAGAAAATCTGGAGGAAAGCTGGGGGTGGAGATTCAGAGGAGCTGAAATTATGTGAAGCAGGAGATAAATAAGAGGAGATCAGACAACCCTCAGGAATGGAGCTCTGAATGAGCCAGAAGCCCCTTGTTTGGGAAGCACAACCACTTTTTATATCATCTCTCACCAGGCTGGAGATTTCATTTGAAATTTTGCTTTTCTGTGAAAATTGGGAGAAGAACCAATAAGGGACTATTTTCCCTACTGTCCAGAACTGGAGCCCAGCCAACACTCAAGGAACATTTCCAGAAAAATCTCTGATTCTGGAGAGGTCCTGCCTTCAAGATTTTAGGAAATTTTACAAGAGGAACTTAAGCTCTCCAGAGAAGTTTGGAATTGGGCTTAAAACCCAATAAGAAAGGTGATTTCAGTGTAGCTCTGTGCCTCAAAGCTAAATATATCAGTCCCTCCCCAAAAGGCTCCTCTTTAAAGAGGGGAAAAAAAGATGGGGGGGGGGATGAATTTAGCTGTGAAAGCTGATGAAACACTTTGTTGGAGGCTAATTTACTCTCAGTGCTGTGGGATAACTGTGATAGCCAGCTTAAAACAAAGACCAACAAGGGCCAAAAACACATGGAGACCAAATGCCAGTGAAATGTTTCATGCTAACCTAGAACAAAACTTCCCTGGAACCCATTTCTGACCTCCTCAAACATATGGTTTTATTCCTCCCTTCCCTCATGTTAAAAAGAGAAAGTGGAAAAGGTGCAGGAGGCAACTCCAATGCCTCTGACACAGCCACTGCAGCACCGGGCCGGGGGTCTCAGGTGACCTGTCCCAGCTCAGTTGGGTCTCCCTGAAGGGCTGGACACTGGAATAGGTGCTTTTTTTGCTGCTCCAATGCCTGAAAGCTGGGTGATGCCCAGAGACATACCTGAGCTGCCAAAGAGGGCAATGGGCAGCACTTGGTGCTATTGCAACAAGCAGTAAAGAAAGAGAGCCTTACTTTGTTGACAATGCCTTGTGGCCCCAGCATCCCAAACCCCTGGTTTAGGATTATAACAAATAAATACATACACTGGCATTGAAGCCTTTTCCTACACATGTGATGTGTGGTTGGTTCAAGCCTGATTTGCTCAGCCCCTCCATAAAGTGCTCTGTTTTTCCATCCATCCCTGGGATACACTTTTGAAGATTCAGCAGCAACGTTGGAGGGTTAAACCACCAAACCACTGTGTGCCAGTGGAGGCTGCTTATCCTCCCTCCACCTGGCATCTGAAATCAAACAGAAATTTAGGTTTCATTATTGTAGCAGTCTGCAGGGTGAGCTAAATTTGGATTTCAGGTTTGTAACTATGGGGTGTCACTCAGCAGTCGTCATTTGGAGCTGCAGGGGGGGGGAGCAGATGCTGCCCACTGTGTCTGCACAGGTGACCTGGAACTGTTTTGGTCTCCAAATAAAACCTGAGTTTGATGTGCAACACATGGCTATGCCAGCTGGGCATCTATAACTTGGGTTGTTTACTGAGCTTTAACCTCATTTTTCCAGTCACAGGTGTTTTTTTGCAGTTGCCACTAATGCAAGTACTTTAAGGGCTATAAGCTGACAGAGGGCAGCAGTAGATGGCATATCAGGGAGAAACTTTTCCTTGTGAGGGTGGGGAGGCCCTGGCACAGGTTGCCCAGAGAAGCTGTGGCTGCCCCATCCCTGCAAGTGTCCAAGGGCAGGTTGGACAGGGCTTGGAGCAACCTGGGCTAGTGGAAGGTGTCCTGGCCCATGGCAGGGGGTGGAACAAGATGAGCTTTAAGGTCCCTTCCAATCCAAACCATTCTGGGATTAGGATGCAATTATTATTTCCTTCTGTAGTTAGGATGCAAACATTTGCATGTGTTCTCAAACTTCTGGAAACACTCTGGCATCAACAGGTTTGTACCATGAAGCAAAGGCACACACTGTTTGCTACTGCCAGGAACCTGGGAGAGCCCAGGGCAAAAGCTGCTGGGCCAGCTGGGGGCTCAGAGAGGATGGATCCACCCTGCAAGAGCAGCAAGGGAACAGACATGCCAGGAAGTGCTGACTGGCTCCCTGCAGTCAGCAAGAGGGTGGCACTATGGGTTTATAAACCCTGGAGCCAGGCTGGGGTCTGGGGACAGAGCAGGAGGGGTGGCTGCTTGGGGGCAGGTGCAGTGCAAAGGCCTGAGGTGTTTAGAGGTCTGAAAAACAAACTGTTGGAGGAAGAGAGTGTCTCGTGGGATTGAAGAGACTAAAGTGAGACAAGCTGCTCTGGAGGATCCTGAAATGGTGTCGTGTCTTCCTGAGCTTCTCTTGTACACCCTGGGTGCTGAGTGCTCACCCTTCACCTTAAACCTGACCTCACCGTGGTGCCAGAGTCAGAGAGCAGGACAAGCAAATATACCTGTTTTCTTCTATTCTTCTTTCCTGATATCAGCTCAGAGATGTTCCACCCCCGAGCTGTGGCAGGGCTGGGCTGCAGCATCTCTGGAGGGCGATATCATAGTGTGTTCACACAGGGTTGAAGCTGAGGCTCTTCTCTCCTGCTCTGGGTTATCAAATGCAGAGGGAATTCTCTCTTCAAGTGAAGGACTGGGAGATCTCTCCAGCATTCTGCAGTCCCCTATGCTTCACTCTTTACCACTGAAAAGTGCCTATTACCTTCCCTGCTAGAGCTTGGCAATGCTCTACTACCTAGATCCTGTTTCACTCTCTGCAGATAGAGTGATACCAACCTCATTAAGCAACAAACCTGAGTGGAAAGGCTTCCTCCCAGCCTGTTCAGGGGCAAAACATTAGCACTGTGCCCAGTTCCAGCAGAAAATACCTTTCCTTGCCCACCTTGGGGCACACACCTGAAAACAAGTGGCCTGAAATCTGACTGGCATTGTTGGAAACTTGGAAATGGAGGCAGAGTCCTTGAAAGTCTCAGCTCCGCTGACCTGGTGAACTTATCCCAACATTTAACCCTCTGCAGCCACATTATCCATGACATGGACTTTGAAGAAATAAGATTTGTGAAGAGAGAAGGGCTGGAAGACTTAACGAGCTGCCTGTTGGCACTCAGCAATTAGTGCTGGACGGTACGCCCCAATTAGGGCACTATTAACTTTCGTTGTCTGGAAATTCAGCCATTAATATTACTAATAATTCTCCCGACCTCAAAGTAATTGCAGAACATTAAGGGAGAAAACTGTTTCTAATTAAGTAATTCTCAATCCTTCTGTTTTTCCTTTTTCTAAGCCTCTGATGCCCTCTCTGCTGGCCTGGTGTGGGGCTTGCCTGGCTCGGAGACAGGACATGTGGTAGGGCAGAAACTGCTGTCCCCCTGCTAAGAAGCAACATTCCTGGACCTCTTCAGCACTTAAAACCCCAAAGTCTGGACAAACCATAATCCTGCACTCTCTAGATCGCTTCTGACGGGAAATCTTTGTTTCACTGCCCAGTCAGCTCCTCAGAAGGACACACCCAGAAGCCATCAGCGGTCCCCGAATCATAGAATCACAGAGTGGTTTGGGTTAGAAGGGATCTCATTCCACACCCCACCATGGGCAGGGACACCTTCCACTATCCCAGGTTACTCCAAGCCCTGTCCAACCTGGCCTTGAACACTTGCAGGGATGGGGCAGCCACAGCTTCTCTGGGCAACCTGTGCCAGGGCCTCCCCACCCTCATAGGGAAGAATTTTCCTGATATCTGATCTAAACCTACTCTCTTTTAGTTTAAAGCCATTATCCCTTGTTCTATCACTCCATACCCTTTTCCAAAGTCCCTCTCCAGCTCTCTTGGAGCCCCTTAAGGTACTGGAAGGCCACAATAAGGGTCACCCCAGAGCCTTTTCTTCTCCAGGCTGAACAATCTTAATTGCTGCAGCCTTTCAAATGCATCACTGCAGGTTAGAAAGCAGCAGAGCTGCTGGAACATCAGCTCCCTCACACTTGCTCAGCATTTGGTCTTTCCATCAGCTCAGGATTTGATCACAGAGCTGAATGAAAAGGGAAATATTTCCCTCTAGGAAAGCTCATGAGAATGATAAAACAGTCCAGACTTCTCCCAGCTTTGTGTGGGGAAGGCAAAGAGATGGGAAGGAGCTGAAAGAAGATGAAAGCTTATCTGGAAAAAGAATCAACTGACCTACCATATTTCCATGGGCTTTCCCTGAGCAGGAGGGGCTGAAGGGATGCCTTCCTGGAGCACACTGAATGCCAGGCACAGCCCCAGAGGCTGCCCCTTTGATGCTGGTTGGCTCCAGGAGGAAAATGTTGGTGGGTTTTGATTCCTTCTGCTGCAGCCAGCACTGGGGTCTGGGCTGGGACAGCTGGGCAGGGAGAAGAAACGCAACTCTGGAGCTGCTGGGAGCTTGTTAGGAAGGAAACAAGCAAGGAAACAGGCAGGAATGTTCCTCTTCCCAAACCGGGAAGAAGCTTCTCCTCATGGGGTGGGAGGGGGTGAGGAATCACAGAAAACTCAAATCCTTGCAAACAAAAGAAACAAAAAGGTGGAGAAAGGGCTGGATCCCTTTGGGGTTTCTGCTGTGCAGCATCAGTGACTCAGCCCCGGGGAAGCCTCAGCGTGTGGCACCTTCCTGCCAACCACCCGAAACGGTAATTTAACAAAAAACTGGCGCTGGCTCTCGTGATCTGAGAGCTCTGCCCCTCAAAATGAGAACCCAGTGGAAGTAGTCCAGCCCCAGACTGTGCCTGGGGCCTGCAGCGATGCTGCCTGAGGGAAGAGCAGGCTGAGTGAGCCCTGCCAACACTGGAACCTAGCGGGGGAAAGGGCTGTGTGCTCCGGGAGCACCACGCCTGGGTCCTGCCCAGCACAGGAACCCCCACAACACCCCCACCTCCACCTGCCCCTTCGGCAGCAGGGAAATCCCGGCTCGGTCCTCTTGTGGTTCGCCCCATCAGCAAAGGAAAGGCAACCAAAATATTGAAATAAAGAACTGGAATGATGCAGACAGGGAGGGTTCTTTCTAATTGTTTGGTTCTAATTTTCCGCAACAGAAAACAGAAGGGTAGAGAAATAATGAAGTTCCAAAACTGCCCACGTATGTTTAAAGAATGACTAGGGAGGAAAAGAAAATTTCATCTTGCACAATGAGGTTCTCAAAATTACCAGTTTATATAAATTGTATGTATTTACGTGCATGTGTGTGTGTGTAAAAGCCTTATATTAAAAAGGTTAGTGCTGCTTTTGGCAAGGCATCAATGCGAAATTTTCCTCTCAAGTTTACTTCCAAATTACAAAGTGAAGATTATCTTATTCCAACATGTCACTAAACATAAATAGCACTTTAAAAGCACCTTTACCAGCCAGTCTTTTGCTGCCATTTTATATTATTCTTTCTTGCAAAATTCAGATAAATGTTCCAGAATATATAAAATGCTCAAATTTTGTCTTGGGGAGCAGGAAGGGGAGGCAGAGAGCTGTCTCTAGGAAAGGTCCTGTGGTATTGTGGAGTCTTGCTTTTCTCCAGAGGTATTTAACAGCAATAACATGCAACACTTTACAATAAATGGAATAATGCAACCCTTGGGACTGTACTGTACTCACAGTGCCCTGTTTTAGCTTCTAACTCCCTTCTCCCACCTGTGGGGCTGTCATGGAAACAACCACTACCCACACGGCACTTAGTGAGGATTTGGAGTGAAGGCCCTTTTTCACCTAAGCAAACCTAAACAGCCAACCTTTTAATTTTATCTCCCTTTTAAGGCCCGACCCCTGGCATGCCAACAGCAGGTAACAGGACTGCAGGAGATGGCTTTACCATGCAGGTGTCCAACAGATGCAGCCGCGGAGCAGGGGCTGGCGCCGTGTCCGCACGGAGAGACGGTTATGGGAGGTGGTTATGGACAAGTCAACACACTTCCACGAAAGGCGAGGGGATGTGAAATGCCAGATGCTCCCTGCGTGGCTGTGGCTGCTCCCCAGGAGGCAGCGGTTGGATCTTTGGCCCCGCACGGCCCAGCCCGGGGGGTTTGGGCAATGCCCAACCTGTCCCCTCACACCCGTGTGCACGTGGCCCACGGTTGTTTTATCAAACACACCAGCCCTTTGCCAGCTTCTGTAGCTGGGGCGTTTTGTCTGGCTGGGGTTTTTTTTTTTTTTTGGTCTTCTTGTTTCTACTCTGGCATGCCAGAGAGATTTATAGAAACAACATCAAAAGGCCTGAGAGCAGAGGGGATGGATGTGCTGAGCTGACCACTGGCCTCAGATTTGTAAAGCCAGTATTTATTACAGCAGGGGAGGTGACAGCTGTGTTAAGATAAAACTCAGTGATAAAAGTCAGCAGTGAAAATGCATCAAGGCTGACCACTTCCAAGCAGCTTCCCCGTAATCCCTGCTCCTTCCTTCCACCCGCGGGATGAGAGAGGAAAGATAAATTGGAGGCAACAAAATGCACCAAAAATACATGAACAAAAAGCACACGGGTCTGCTGAAAGGTTGTGATGTAGAAAATACTCTCAGGACTGAAGGCTGCTCACCCTCCAGAGTGCTGATATCCTCAGATGTCTGAAAAAGGGTCCAGGCATCAAAGGAGAGGCGACTGCACTGTCACTGCAGCTCAAAGTGCTGTTAATCTGGCTATTGAAAGGTGTGAAAGCTGTGGGCAGCTGCAGGGTGGGCCAGAAGGAAAAAGTAAAACGGGATGCTTGAGGGAAAAGACTGGAATGTCAATTATTTTATCCTGTAAAATCTCTAATTAGGAGTCAAAAACTTAAAGACGGAGGCTGAGCAGCAGTGAGGAGTAGGTAAGGTGAAGATTGTTTTTGGTTTATATTCAACAAGCTTTTCACGCTAAGCAAATTTACTGCAAAATGAGCAAAGCAGTGGAAAAAAGTTGAAAACACAGGATCAATTCTTTAAAAATACACAGGTAGACATTTATAAGGCCTCTTGGTGCATATTTACACTGACTATTTTGTTTTCTTTCTTAGAGTTAAAGCTGCCATAAACCTTCAAAGACTTTAGGGCTGTTTCAACAGCTGAATTACAAAACAGCTCAGTCACATATTACAAAATAAATCCGATGGTTCAAATAAAGAGAAGAAAATAATGCACGTGATTCACTTCAATATAGAGTTATATAGGAAATATCCTTCTCTTGGCACACTTTTGACAGTTGTGAAATGGCAAACTTTTAGTATTGAATTTATACTTTGATATTTTGGATCCTGAAGAGAAGCAGACAACTGGTCCCCTGTTAGACCACAACCCTGCTGGAAGGGAAACTGATTGAAGCCATTTGCAACCCGAAACTCCTCCTCTACAAATGGAAGAGACCAAAATGACCAGACTGGCATCCTGGGTGAAAACCTCTCGGGATGAGCCCTGCTCCATGGCCAAAGCAACAGGGCAGCATTTTCCCAGCTCTCTCCAGAGGCTCCAGGCTGCTCTCCAGTTATTTCAGCATCTCCACTGTTGAGCCTGAGCACAGCCCAAGCTGAACCAACCAAGTGTTCCAACACTTCAGAACTTGAGACAACATGGGTTCTGCTCAAGTCAGGAGGGCAGCTGGTCATCTTTTCCTTATATCTCCATGGTTTAGCACACCCCTAAAGCTGCAGTCAGACAGCACAATGCAAACCAGTTGGGTTTCAATGCTTCTGAAAGCCTATGAGATGATATTGGTGGAAGCCAGACTCTAGAATCAACTTAGAATAAGATCTTTTTGAAAAGAAATGTATTTTCTTCATAAATACAGTACAATTACATTTTACATTTTTTTTTTTTTTTACTTCCTAGACATAAAACCACTAGCTTTTACAAAAGAGTTCCTATACAAATACATGAAAAGAGATCCCCCTCTCCCCACAGCCCCCTGTCCGCCCGCCCCTGGCATGGAGCAAACCCACCAGCAGTGGTGCAGTGAATCCTGGGATAACCTGTGCCAGCCCTAGGGAGGGACACAAACACCCCCAGGGTTTTGCCCACCCTGACTGCACCGAGTTCTGGTCCCTGTGGGAAGAGCCCTGGGCCTGGCCCAGCTGTCAGGATTCACCGTGCAGGGGTCACACATCCTGCTCACCACTGCGGGCTCCCGGAGCAGGAGCTGCCCATGGGAATGGGCCTGGCCTAAATCTCTGCAAGTCCCCTCACTCAGGCAGTCTCAAAACAAAGCAAAGCTTCTTTACAGCAAAGCTGCTGCAAACAGCAGCAGCAGAGGCCACATGCACAGAATTTCGCCCCATAAGACATGCTGAGCTCAGTCCCCTGTGCAGACTCCTGAGAAGCAACTCACACAACCCCTTGAGTCCTCAGACACAAAACTGCTGCTCTAGACCCCGCCAGGAGCTGCCAGGCAGGAGCTGTGTAAGTTAATTATAACACTGGGCCAGGTGGGAACAAAAGCCTCTGGATCTCAGGCAGTTCCCAAATCCCAAAGGAACTGCCCAAGGGAAGGACTTGAGAGTTTAGCCATTCTGTAAGCAGTGAAAGGAAAGAGGAAACATAACTAAACTTAATTTTCTTGTTTCGCTCTACAAAGAAGAATATGTGGCTTTCTTTATAAAAAGCTACAATTCTGCTTCTAATACCCGAGTTTAAGAAAAACTCTTAGTCTAAAATTTTGGTTTGCAAAGGTCATTGCAATCATTGTTAAAAATCACTTTCTACTAGAAATAAGCTCTACAGAAGGCAAAGGAACTAGGTGTGCAGTTTGTCTCCTTAAAGCAGTTTCTGTTTAAAACCACACTGAAGGTCTGTACAGAGGCTGAAGGCTATAGTACACATCTTCCTCAAAGCAAGCAGCTCCTTTACATTCACACCAGGACGGGAGGAAGCTCGAGGGACAGAATACATTCCTGATGGCTCCTAGTTTGTCAGCACAGGAAAATGACCTCCAACTTCCACATCAAAAAGTTTTCAGGGTTTTGCTTTTGAAAGAAATTAAAACTACAAAATAGGGCAAAGAACCTGACCTAAACAACGTAAATCTGCACCATTTTCTTCCAATATTACTTCCACAGGCTCTTGCCAAGGCTCCTGCAATCCTGATGGTTTGGACTGTCAGCAACCACCTGGCTTCCATTTTTGGAGGAGACAGTTGCTGTCCATCATCTACATTTTATTCACAGAAAGCTATTATGTCAGATTTTTTATTTGTAAAAATAAATCACAGTGGCACTCTGAAAACAATGAGCTGCAACGAGGATAAACCAATTACATTTACCTAAAGAGACAATATTGACTGGGGAAAATCAGTTTTCTGAAAGAGATTTTACCTGTAAAGGATCCAAATTTCCCCAGATGTTTTAGAACTAATGTGAATCAAGTGAGTTGGAACCTTTTATCTAGAGCCCTACGGTTGTAAAACTTCTTTCACACTGCTCAGAAGTATTTGTAAACATGGAATATAATTTTTCCTGACTTTAAAAGAACAGAAAAGCACTCAAACCTGCTCTGAGACAGACACTCAATGACATTTTATCTCCCTTGTTGTTCATTCTAAGCCAAAACCACAAAATATAATATATTTCTGCTGCAATGGCAAAAAGATGGGACACCTTGAGCTAATGAGCAAATCTCCTGCTGTGGAGGAGGAAGAGAAATCACTTCAAATCATCCGGGGTGGACATAACTTCATACAATGGGATGGGATTAAGCCAAGAGAAATAAATGTAAGACACTCTCAGGGATGAGAAGGAAGAGGCTGTGGACAGTTTGCCTACAAAAAGGCAAACTCTACAAAGTTTGCCTACAAAGAGGAGAACTGATTCAGAGGGAAAGAAGGTCCATAACTGTCCAGAGAGATGTTGTCCCATGTGGCACAGACAGTCAAAGCCCTGAAGGGCAGCTCTGAAATGTCTGAAGTGGTGCTGGAAGGGGGTCTGTGCTGCCTGGTAGAGCAGTGACTGCTAAAGCCATACACACTTAGTGCATCTCTTATCTTACACACCTGGCCATCTCTGGCTTCTGTGGGACTGGGGATGTGGCCTGAAGAACACTAACAAGGAGCAAATCTGCTAGAAATGGGAATTGTTTTCTTTGCAGCTGACCTTTAGGCACCACCAAGTCCCTCGTGCAGCAGACAGAAGGCACCTCCTCTCCCCTCCCAGCCCTCCACTGTGGAACTCATGTGGTATCTGTTGATCTGATAAGGCCATTTCAATTGAACATCACAGCAGTAATGTCAACTAAGGAAGAATCAAAGACATTCACTAACTGTTTGATGATTAATTGCTGGATTTCCTTATTTCTGAGATGAAATGATCAGAAACAAAAATCTGGCTACTCTAATGCTGCATAGAAAGCTGAAACTAGCCAGGCTCCCCATGTGTGAGCACTGGCTAAGGAAATATTTTAACATTCAAGTACAAAAAGAATAGTTTTTAATAGAAATTAATATTGAAGTGTTTTAATAAAATGCAAAGACAGTAACAAAAAAATACTCATGTACTTCTATTGGTCTTAATATCTCCTTATAGTATCTGTAACCAAAGCACTGCTGTGCTAGTTCCCAAAAATCTGAAAGTGAATCTCATGACTTAAATGTGTAACTTTCTTCTGTGATGCCTCTGGGACTTTAAGCCACTCTCTCCAGTGAGATGAACTAAAAAAGTATTTTGGAAGGAAAGAACCTTCCATCTGAACCTCTACATAGAGTTTCTCTTTAAAGCTCTACCTCTGAGGCTTTGCAATAGGACAAAGAATCCAGTCTCTCCAAACAGGAGGGACATACAAAGTAGAGGGGCATTTGAAAAATAGAAAAATCTGCTCCAGAGAAACATCTCCACAGATGTAGTAGATTAAGTTGCTAATAACGAAAAGCAACAGGTCTTCCCACTTGCACTATGGTAAATTTGGAGTACTTCCACCAAAGCCAATGGAATTACAATGACAGAAATCTGATCTAACAGATCAGGACCAGGTCTGTAAACTCTCCTCTTTTAATTTATGTAAAACATGAATGCAATATATTATTTACTATCCACTGTATAAATTACTGAAAAAGTACTTAAGTATAAAAGTGTGGCAAATCTTGCAATGAAACTAAAAATGTGAAATGCAACATTAATCACGGGAGTAATTTTTTTTAATAAAGAAATAATAAAAAAAGAAATTTGGGAAGTAAAAAAAAAGTTACTGCACTGAAAATGGAAATCTTTTCAGCCTGTGAATATGAAATACCTATTCTGAATTCTTACACTGAGAGGAAACAGGAAGTGAAAGGGAAATCTCCCTTGATCACAGCCCAGATTTATAAAAGCTTCTCAGAACACCTGATTCTAAAACCATTAAGTGATGCTCACAACAAAGTCCCTGGTTCTAATCATTATAAGGCCATTAAGCTCACCTTACTGCATTTAAGCTGGACATGTAACCAACACCTGTGAGAGCAGGTACTTCTGTTTAAGAGACTTTAAAAATACTGAAATGAAATCTCAGACGTAGCACACCTAAGTTCTAGGGGTTTTTTCCTCCAGATATTATCAGATACGGTATTTAAAAAATAAAGGGGGAAACTTTCAAAGAAAAAGTGTTATGGGTTTTTTATAATTTAGAACAAATTATAAATTAACCTGTCCATACTTTTGAGACATAATATACAAGAGCAAACAGATGACCGTTCTTTTATTACTCAGGTACTACAATTTTTCCCAATAAAAATGTCTTTTAAAATTTCTTGCTACTGTTATCCAGCTCAGATCTTGGTACAGGCTTTCAGATGAGGTATTCTACCATCTCTCCATCTGGAAGGTCCTGCCCCATGGTCTGAACAGGGGCTTTTCTTTCAAGAGTGCTGGAGTGGAAGAGTGGCCCATCTACGTGATGAGGAAAAACAAGAGACAGACAAGACAATTATAACAAGAGACTTGTAATTTCAATGAGGTTAGAAATATGACATTAACATTTTAAAAATCATTTTCTATCATTGGCCAAAGACAGCTAATAACTTATTTCATTTTTTAAAATTCCATTCTCTACGTATGTAGCCAGACAAATAAAGATATTGTATCAAATTCCCTTTGGGTACCTCCCACTGATACACAAATCCACATAAAACTGGAGTGACTGCATTTAAACCAGTCAGCACAGACTTTCAGCACCAAACCTGTCCCCATCTCCCTCGATACCCATTAAATAGCATAGCATGGGCAGGGTGCACAGCAGCCCAGCCAAATGCACTCTTCCATAAAGAACAACATCATTGTAATGTGGCTGTAAGGAGAAGAGGCAAGGTTGTGTAATCAGCATTGATTTGGCAGAGTGGGCTGGAAAATGAGCAGCTCTTGCCAGCTCGGAGCTCTGTGGGAAGCAAATTCAGCTTCTGTGACAGTCACTGTCAACTGGATGTGCTTGTGCCAAGGCTGAGGCTGGTCCTGCGACCAGGGCAGTGAACTAGACAGTCCCATCCTGATAGTTCCCTTTCCTTCTTCTTCCTCCCCTTTTCTGAGTCCACTTGCCTCTGAAAACCCACTCAATGCAATGGCCACTTTCCACAGCCCATTTTCATATGCTGTTAAACCCCACATGCTGCTCACCCTGACTTCAGAGTCAACACTGACTCAGAGACTGCCCTGGGATTTGCATCTCCCTGTTCCAATTCTCAGATCTCACTGTACCTCTCTAACCATGTGTCCATGCTTATGCTAGCACTCTTAAAGCTTTTTTTCCTTCAGAGCATTTGAGACCTCTCAGAACACTGCCGTGCTTGCCCCCAAAACCCACCTGCCCTCACAAAAACTAGCCCTGGTTTGCCTGAACTGAAAAAGGGACATCAGGGCCTGCCCCACAGAGCAGCACTGACGGTGAGTGGGCAGCAGGGACCCCCCTGGGACAGCAGCTGAGCCCTGTTACCTGTTTTCTCTGCACTGTAGGTCAAGCTGGTGCTGGGGAGTCGTCCTGGGGCAGGAGCTGCAGGGGAAGGTGCAGCTTTGCTCTGTTCACTTCCCCGGTCTGTCTGGGTGCTGCAGTCTCTGCTGCCTGTTTTTGAGTGGGCTGACAGCAGTGGTGTGGAAGGAAGGACGGGAGAGGGGGTGGAGGGAATGGATTCGGAGCGATATTCTGTTCCCAGCAGAACACCTTCATGGAAAAAGGGAAGGAAATGTCACAATCACAGAAAAACAACTGGCATCAGTTCCTGTGTCCCTCGGCAGGACTTGCTCTAGGATCTCGAAAGTGCTCCATGCTTCAGGAGACAGCACTAATTTATTTACCTTTCCATAGCACCTTTCACCACTGGGTGCTGAAGCACCTGAGGAATAGCAGTATCCTCCTGTTGCTGTTTGCAGGTGGGCACTAAGAGTTACCTGGCTCTAAGCACTGGCCCATCTTTGGCAGGGTAAAACTGCACACTGAAATCACCTGCAACAGGGTCTCATTCACATTTCAGGGTCTTTTACTCTCAGAGGGGGGCCTTTGGGCCTAACTTCCTCCCTGGAAAAAAAAAATCATCTAGGATTTGCTTTGTTACAACTCCATTTCTCGAAACAATGCTGTTGAGCCATTCCAGATAGGAGTCATGTTAGTGCAGGCACAACACCAGGGGACAGAAATCCTGATTAGTATCTCTGCTCCTATTCAAGGAGACTTTACACGTCCAGCCAGCCATAACACCCAACAAAAAGCAAGTGCTTGAGAACTCTGAAAACTGGTATCCCAAACATCCCTAATGTCAGGTACCAAACTAGGAATAAAGATCACACATTTTAATGAGAGAGTATGGACATCAGAAGTCACTGTTTCCCAAAAGTGATTAAAACAAGCAGCTATTCCAAATGTGTCCCATCTTGCTTGCAGTCAGTTTTACTACGTGCCAGGCCAGCTGGTCTGTCTGTCTAACACACCTTCCTCTGCTGCTCCTCCTCCCCTCTAAGCAGTGACCTGCGTATCTGAATTGCCACTGGTACTTGAAAATTACCCAGACTGCCTTTCCAGCTCTTGTCCTCCCTCTTCTCCTCCAGGATGGGAGTGCTGCTCAGCGTTGAGGAGTGGGACAGCAAGCCTGAGCCAGCGTTGGAGATGGACATGAGGGACTTGGCAGGTCTCATGGAGCTGAGCTGGTCTGTCTTGCCAGGCTCCTTCCGGGAGCGCTGCTGCAGGACTTTGATCATGGCATCCTTCTCAATGATCTGAGCATGGAGAGTCTTAATCCTTTTGGGGAAGTAAAATGAACAATTTATGAGTCTCCTGTCTCCTTGCACTGAGGCCTCAGTGTCCCCATGGCTGTGAGCAAGACCCTCTTAGGCCTTTTGGGAGGTGGAGAGAGGATGACAGCGAGATTGTTGTCCTGGACACTGGCTGCTCACTGGCCCACAGAGCAAATTATGCACAAGAGAATGCACTGAGACACCCACCCACCTTTGGCTCCTGGAAGCTGCTCTAAACAGCCATGGAAGTGGCTTTGAGACAAAGCTGAGAGTTATGGCCAGGACATGAGACCAATAGAAAGAAGAGGATTATTGACACACTCTGGGGAGTCTGCACTGGACCTAACCCCAGGGAAAGCAGTTCTGTGAGACTGTTAAGAGGTGGTGGAGCCTGGGGTCTGATGAAGACGCCCTGAAGAGAGAAGAGGAACAAGCTAGATGCAAAAAAATCTAAGACAAGACTTTTTTGTATTAGCCCTCAGTATCAAGACAGATTTTGGATTGCTATGTAGATACTGCCTTGGCCAGATGAGTGTGTGTCATCCTACATCGTTGCTGTTGGGGAAGATACAAGAATTGCTGGTTCTGAGGTGTCTACCCAGACAATTAATGTAAAATCCCTGTCTCAAGGAAGCCAGATAGGGCCAAACTGCACTTTACCTTCCCTCCATGTCAAGACATCTCCTGTTGGCAAGCAGAATCTCCTCCTCCTCCTTCTGGATGCGAGCTTCCAGTGAGGTGTCATAGCTGGGGTTGGGCGAGTGGCTGATCACCGTCGTGTCCCTGAGAACAAGCAGTACAGCAGATCAAGGACCTGATATGTTTGCTGCTTTCCTCCTAGCAGCACAAAATCATTGCTCAAAAGTAACAAACAAGAACATCCACTTTTTATGAGTTTAAGCTGGCTCAGTGTCTTCCAAAAATCCAACTCCCAACTTCATTAGTGTCCTAATGAAGATTAGATTATAAAAACATGCAAGTCATTACAACAATATCCTGTCCATCTCAGGCCAGTCTATAATCTAATGTAGATTAACTGCACTACTGTAAAGGGATCAATGAGGCGAATCATGGGGAAAGGGAAGGATATAGAACACCAGGTGTTTTTCTTCAATTGAAATAGCACAAACTTCACTGCAGATATAAAGCTTTTTCCCTTCCCCTTCCAACAGTATCATACAGGGAATGTGAGTATCAAAGGGAACAAGGCATGGAAGTTTCTTAAGCAGTCCTAAGCAGCTTGGTCCAAAACACTTGAAATGGGCTGAAAACAGTTTCAGGCTCATTCTGTACAGTGCCTGATGTTAACACTGTCATAGTTGTTCAGTCCACTAACCAAAACATAATGAGTATTTCATTCTACTTGTGAACGTGAAGGGCATGAGAAGGTCATTTACCAAATAAACCCAATGTGACCCAGATTCCTGCCTGTGCTCTAAAGCATCCTTCCTGCAACCTCAGGATGCTAGTTCCCACTAGGGAAGAAAAGGGAAAGAAATCTGTACACAGCGTAGATGAGGTTGCCCCCGAAACTAGTGGAAGCCCTCCCAGCAGCTAGATGGAAAAGCAGAGGCTGGCTCTTTCCTGACTGGACAGCATTTTTGTTCATTTAACAAAAGCTGACCAGCAACACATGCCCTCTCATTCCCCGATAAACAATAGACCAGGCCCCTACTTATCAGCCCATGCTGAAAATATAACATGGCCTCTAAGGGCAAGCAGCAGCAAAAGCCTTTAGGGAATCTCTAGGGAGGCAGAAAACAGTGCACAAGAAGCATCAATATGCTGAAATAACAGCTTGCTTCTGGAGCAAGATAAGATAAGTCTTTAAACGCTAACACAGCAGCTCTGCAACTTTACCCCTGTAATTCCAGTATGATCTTACAAGCTGGAAAGCCAGTAGTGATAACAGCCCTATCTGGATTTGGCTCATGAAACAATCCACAGTAAAATCTGCCATCAAGAACCATCAACTAGAGAGCAATGAAATTCCATGTACGCAACACCCAACGCTAAGGAGCTGCACTCCAACACAGCTCCCGTTCACCAGCCAGCTGAGGCACTCGGGCCTATTTACAGCCATAATAAGTGTTTCTGTGCAGATGTCTTGGAATGTGAGCTTGTTACCAAATTTCAGACACCCTTCCCACCCCCACAAGCAGTGCTCTCCATACACAGCAGAATGTTTTGAGCAGAATTTCCTAGTAGATGTTTCTGGTTAGTAACCATGTTGAGGACAATACCACAAAGTAATTTGCAAAAACATTCTGGAGAACAAGGAAGCCATTCAGGGTGAATGATGTGAATCACCAAGCTCACCCCATCTCACATGACTTCAGAAAGGACTGATTCCTGCTTTAAAAATAAAAAAACAAACCCTTTCTCATACACCTATTTTTGAATCAACAGCTTCTAGGAATGGCTCAGAACAATTCTAGTCTGGAAAATGGCTCCTGCACGTGGAGGAATCTTCCTCTGGAAAAATGTTTCTAATTGCTGGCAATTCCACAGCTCCCAGAAAAAGCAGCCAAGCTCCACTTACATGAAGAAGTCTGAGGAGCCGTTCAGAACACAAGGCAAGCGATCATGGGAGGGTGGTATGACAACATTCCTCGGTGGGAAATATGACATTCAACTGGAAAAAGAAAACAATCCCAGCACTATGAAAAGTCTCATTTACCTCTGAGCAGCCACAGTTGCAGCTGCATCCAAAGCAAACTGCCTCATCACACTTTCCTCCAGGTACTTCTGTTCCCACTTGGTCATGTCAGCTTCCAGAGCGAGAATCCTTTCTTCCTTCTCCCGCAGGAGTTCCATGAGCGCCGTGGCGTTGTACTCGGAGACGTTGGCAGCCTGAGATGTGCCCTGGCGCTGAGTCCCGAGAGAAAAAAAAACCAAAACCAAAAACAGAAGTCTCAGGATGCATCTGTAAGAATCAGGGTTGGTTGGTCTGCTTTTTGTTTGAAGGACAGAGGCTGCTCCAGAGCAGCACTGCTTTGACAAAAGAACCCCCCAAGTGAAATGCAGTTGTCGATGCAATGTTGGGCAGACTAATAAGCAAATGTCTGAGATAGAAAATACTCCTAAGCCCAAAATATGCATCCCAGAGCTGGATCATGCTATTCAGGTGTGATGTGTACAGCCCATCCATGATGCCTAAAGTAACATCGACCTACTTCCAACAGTGTTTAGCAAAACACTAACTAGTTTACAAGAGCTATCACCCCTCTTCAAAAATACATCCAAAATATTTTTAAAGGATTTGGTCATTAAATTAATATTATCAGTGTAGACCTGGGGATTAAGTAGCTGGGGATTAAAATAATTCATTTCTAAAGCAATATTTGGAAGACAGGCAGTGTTCCCTTTCAAAACAAGAGTGGAGATTTGCTGAGCTAATAGTTCAATGGATAATCTGGGATTAGCAGGATATTTGACTTTAAAAAAAATTTTAAAAAATTTAAAAGAAAAGAAGTTGGGTGGACAAGCTTTTTATGCTCAGCTCAGAATTTTTAACCATGACAAGAAAGCAGTTTATTTTGTTTACTCAGGCTCAATGTAAAAAGTTGTTTAGAGTTCTTAATCTTCCAAAGGTAACACAGAAAAGTTTATCAAATTACTCCTACTAAAACCAATACAAAAACCCCCAAGTAAGATTCAAATATCCATTCGTATGCAGAGGTGGAAGTTGGGGGATAAAAATAACCTGAAAATAGATGTGATTTAGAACACAGGCCTGCATCCTATTTCTAGTAAAATTTACACACCTGACAGTTCACCTGTGTTTGACCCAGGTTGAAGTAAAACTTCACATCCAATTCATAACACCCCTGCACAATCTACTACTCATTCATTCTTTTCACTGAAAAAGACTCACATTACACTCACAAGAATATAGTCCACATTTCCATCAACTGCATATATAGAATTGGTTTTGCTGCTTTAGTCTTGTGTGGGTTTTTTTAAATGCAAAAGTTTTTTGAAGGGCCTCTCTTCAGACCAGTTGTTAAGGAATTTTATATAAAATTCCAAACTGTGAACAAGATACTAAAAATAATTTCAAAGCAAATATAACCAGGATACTTAATGATAAAACAGCATCTAAGCTATACAGCTGTGTCTGCACCCCAGCACAGGATGGATCCCCTATTGCTGCTTACCTAAATTTTCTGATTAAAATAGTACAAACTCAGGTAAAAACGATACAACAGCCAGCAAATCCATGACTCTAGCTAGCAAAAGAAACATCCCTTAATAATACAAGATGACAAAACCCCCACTGCCCTTCTTTCCTGCGTGGTGCAGGGTGTGGTGTGCAATCCTACAGGAACCCCAGCCCAGCCCAGGGGAACAGGGGTACCTGCTGCATCCGCAGAGACTCCAGTTCTCTCTCCAGCCGTGTCCTCAGCCTGTGTTCCAGCTGCTCCCGCTTCTCACACGCTGCCTGCAGCTGAACCAAGGCCTGCTGCATCTTCTCCACCTTCTCCACATAGACCTGCTTCTTTTTGAGCTGAAAGAAAGGAAGAAAATGCAACATAAACTAAACAATGAGAATGAGTGAGTGAACTTCTGGCTTTGCACAGCAGCCAGGAGGATGTGCAGATGACCTGCAGCACCCGAAGTGAGCCTACAAGAAAGATGGAAAAAGACTATTTACAAGGGCCTGGAGCGACAGGACAAAAGGGGATAACTTCACACTGACAGAGGGCAGGGTTAGCTGGGATATTAGGAAGTGTTCCCTGGGAGGCTGGGGAGGCCCTGGCACAGGTTGCCCAGAGAAGCTGTGGCTGCCCCATCCCTGGAAGTGTCCAAGGCCAGGCTGGAGGGGGCTTGGAGCAACCTGAGATAGTTGGAGGTGTCCCTGCCCATGACAGGGGTGGGACTGGATGGGATGGTTTTTAAGGTCCCCTCCAATCCAAACCATTCCCTGACTCTATGATTCTATGACTGCTGTCAGTGAGCCTCAGACTCCTGCTCTAGACTCAGCCCTCAGGATTTTACAGGTCTGTCCCATCTCTGCTTTCCTGATGGGTATATTTGTCCTTTTTGACCTCGGCGACCCCATAGTAACGATGGGGAGACTGAGGAAAACACCTGTTGCAAACTTCTGAGAGCAGCAACAGACTAGAAAGGGCACCTGGGTTCATAATATTGTTTGAGTGAATTGACACACGTTTCCAAGGTAACTGCAGCAAAGACAGTGTTTAGAGCTGGTCCACAATCTGGGAACACTTTCAGGGCAACACTGAAAATTGCTGGCAGTGTTTTTACAAGGTTAAGCAGAAACTGATTCAAAACTTGTAGGATCCTATTCCAGTCCCATAATAATAAAATAATAGGATGAAAGCACACACCAGCCATGTCCTGTGCTCTCCCCATGCTGCAACCAGGCTTATTCCAGCAGCCTGGAATAATCTTGGCCCAGAGTGACCTGAGAGGTCCTGCTCTGTTCTTGCCCCTGCCCTTCCATCCTCCTCCATCGTTCATCCTGCACACCAAGCTGTCTCACAATAAGCAACAAAAACTACCATGCTGAGCCCCCCCAATAACTGTATTAGCAAGGTTAATACAGAGTTCAGGCAGAAAAAAAACAAACTAATATATGAATAAACCAAAAAAAGAATAAAAATACACCCAGGGCCCAGCTTTATTTTAATATAGGGAATACTGGACACCTATGGACATTACTTTCTATTAAGGAAAAGACTAACAATTGCAATTAGCTGGCCTTTTGCAGCAAATTTGGGATACTGCTTTTGTAGCTGTGATTGTCATAAACCCTGAAATACAAAAACAGCAGGAAGCAGGCAACTTTTCCCAACAGTCGGAGCTGAAGTCCAGAGAATGCAAAACACAGACTCCCTTATGTGAGTTCAAAGAGCTGCTCTACAGCTTCATGGAAGAAAAGTCCACTGAGGGATATTAAAGACAAAAGACACCACTTTGGGCTCAGGAAGTCCTTCTTGGAAGTGGAAAATACTCTGGGAAAGTATCGCTGCTTGTTGGCCCCATTCTGATAACGCTCCCTAGGAATCTGCTCTAAGTTTCAGCAGACATAGGATACTTTGATCTGAACAACATGAGCCATTCTTACATTGCACCTTTATTCCAAAAAGGTCTTATCATGTGTTTCTTCAAAAATTTTCCCTTTTCTCACTCCTCGTTCCTCGAGGCAATGCAGAGATTGCAATGTGAATAGCGGAGAGAGAAAAATCCCCAAACACTATTAATCCCAGACATGGTATCCTTTTCTTCTCTTCATAAAGTCAGCAGGCATCTAATCTCACAGCATGAATGTTGCTGCCTTAGAGGATTTTCCCCCAACAAGTATTTTACAATAAAAGTTACAATAAACAGTGAGCAATCCAGCCAAAGGACTTCCCACCAGTGCATGTACAGTAGAAAGGTATTTTTATTCGATTGCTCAAGATTTCAAGCTTGTTTGGAATGGGAGGGACAAGCAACATTACACTTAGATTAACAGCAGCTCAAAGTGGCCAAAAGAGAGAAACTACGGGGTTAGCAGCAGAACCTAGAAATGGAGAGCACCCAGTATCTTGAATTTTGACCTGGACAAGAGTAAGGAACAACCTGATAAACCCACTAGCAGTGAAATAGTATGCATCAAGCTGAATAATAATATCTTGCAAATCAGCTCTCCTCCCTTTCTCTTCTGGACAGGGGGATAAAAAAAGTTGAGGATGCAGTGATGCACATTTGGTCTCTTATTACCTACTACAAAGCATTTAAATTTCTGAAAAGTTTTTTAACACACAGGTAAAATCCTCCCTGCAAAAGCAGCCACTGACAACATTTTACTGGTTTCAAAATGAACAAACCTGAGTATGGGTATGTGTGGATAAACGTCCTGGCCTGCATTCAAAGAACACCAAGAGACCAGCCAGAAAACAGAACCAGGACACAGAAATTCCACTGAAACATTCACTTTGAAAATGCTCCCATCAGCCAAACCTGCAGGTGGAAAGTTGCAACACAGGCTGTTGCCCAACTTCCTGCACTGCCTGCACATGCCTGACTTGGGCACCAGACCCAACGTACAAGCACAGCTTGTTCAGTGGCTTTGCAGAAAGACAACATTTTCTCCCCCTTCATAAGGTACACCTCATCTTCCAGCATCAGGAAGAATTAGGAATGTTAGAATACTTGGGACTCATGTGTGTATTTTTTTAACAACGTAAAACTGAGAATTAACTCAGGAATTCCTTAAGTAATTTTCAGTTTTTTGGAACCCAGATGTTCCATAAGCTTTAAAGGCACGGATGTGCTCCACACAACTCAGCTTTCCCAATGTCTTTTGTCAGAATTATCCTTTATCTATAAGATTGTTTCATTTCACACACTTCCTGCACTGTCAGCTCACTGCATATTCTGGCACTTTCATTTCCAGCTCTGCCACTCTGCGAGTGTTCGTGACAACAATTTACCCTTCTGTGGACCAGGACTCTCCAGGAGTGGCGGAATTGAAATCTAATTTTTATATTTTTTATTTCTTAAACTTTCTGACTTCATCTGTCCTCTCAAAGTAAAGAGGATCGGGAATGATTTTCCCAAGCGCAGAGGGATTTCATTACCACAAATTGAGAGTATGATCTTGTTTTCCTAAGACAGGAATTGGAAACAATTTCCTGAGTATTGCCAGGGTGCTGAAGACATAAGTAAGTTGGGAGGAAGGAAAAAAAGGCAGCATGCTGAGGCTTGTTCTTGGTCATTTGCCATGGATTCCCCACCCTCTCTCTTCCATCATAGAACCTTGGCTCAGTGCCAAGGGTCACAACAACATCTACCACAGCAGAGATGGCATCAAAGGATGCTGGAATTCTCTCCTCTGCATCAGGCCTTGCAGTGAACACGTGCTCTAGGTAAGAGTTCATTCCCCAAGCTTTACAAGGATGCAGTCACACCCTTCAGTATGTAATTTTAAATAAATTTGACAAGATAGTAACTTTTCTTTTGATGGTACAACATTTAACTAAGAAGCAAACTCATGGTCACATAATGTATCATAACTGCTTTGCCTCAAAGGGTGCTCTGGAAATGCAGAGCATTTTGCTCATGAGGATATCTTTATTATAACAGCTATTTAAGATGTAAGATCTCAAATAACCTCAGTGCATGTCTGGAAGCACAGCAGAGCACTTCAGCATGACTGTATCCCTTCCCAGCATTTCCTGCAGCACAGAGCACAGCTTTATTAATATCATTATCTTCTCCAGGTCAATCCCTGACTGCTTTGGAAAATGTCCTAACCAAGAATCAGAGATCAGGCTATAATTTTATCAATAATATTTTCTAACTAAACTAGTGCAAACAAGAGCATTCACTCTCCAGTTCCCATTTACTACAAAGTTTATGTAAATTCTGCAACAGGACCAAGGACAAGAAAAATAAAGAGGACCAGGAGCGGCTTGGGCTCTGCAGAAATCAGGTAC
Organism: Pipra filicauda; assembly: GCF_003945595.2. NCBI lineage: Eukaryota > Metazoa > Chordata > Aves > Passeriformes > Pipridae > Pipra > Pipra filicauda. The sequence continues at coordinate 26,940 of NW_024104815.1, forward strand.
ACGAAGTGCAAAGTGAAGCAGGGAATACCCCAGGATTCCCTGGCTGCCTGATCAAGTATTTCTGGCTTCATTTTATTTCCCCATTCTTTGCATGGTCTAAACCCAATGGCCAAGGATAAAGTTTTCCTCTCAGAAATAGGGGTACTTGATTATTATTACAACTGTCCAGCAGAAGGGGGATTAACATTCTGAAAGCCAAACAAATCCTATTCCTCCATTTACTCAGGCTTTGACAAACCACACAATCTCATTCAGGGATCCCAAGTTCTTGCAGAAGGAAGGCTGGGAAGGGGGCACAGAGGTTTCATGCACAGGGAGCAGGGGTACCCAGGAACAATGACTTTTCACTGTCAAGTCCCAGGGGAGGCTGTAACATCCTCCGACTGGAGCTGCCTGTGCAGGACAAACGCAGTCCTGGACACAGCAGGCAAGGGGGAAGGAAGGATCTTTTTGTAGAGATCATTGCTTCCAGATGCATTACTCAGCAAACATTTTTTCTGGGGAAGAAGAGAAAACTTCCTGCATAGCCATCAATGATTCAGAACTCTCCCAGGCATTTTGTCAAACCCAGTTATTACCTTCATCTTGGACAGCTCCTGTTTCAGTCAACTGGTAACATTCATCAGCATCTGCTTGTCTCCCACCCACAATTTCTGATGTCTTCAAAGTCCTTGGTTTAATATATTCAGGGTGTTTTCATTACATTCTGGGTTTATCCTAAAGCTGAATCCATTCACACACAGCTGAAAATGTGTTTCCCCACAAGAATTTGCCTGCTATGGCAGAAATGTAGTTAAAAAATGAGACAGCAAGCACGTTCGAACCACCTCTCCCTCATGCAGTTGGAATATATTCCTCTAGGATGCCTTTGAACCCTTGGTTGGTTTGAATTCAGGCCCAACAAGACACCACTGGCCCCAGCAAGAGCTCATGCTGAAACAATCTGGTAACACTATCCTCTTGCTAGGGAATAGTGTTTGCTGCATGGGAATGTCATAATGTCGTCGCTCCGTTTGTTTGTGCTAAAATAAGTTCTAACTCTCAGAGCCACCTCTGGAAAATCACTAACTGGCAGAATATGTGAGATAGTGACATAGCAGCAAAAAGCCAGTTCTGTTCTGTTACAAGAATGTAGGTCATTAGACACACACATATCAGTTACAGGGAAGAGAGGGAGTTTTCTCTCCTCTGCACCCTACCCATCCAGGAACAATAAGCCATCTAAAAAGGGTCCCCTTTAGAAGCAGCTCTGTCCTGAAAAGAGTATTTTGTAGCTCTCAGAGTCTGAGCATTTATGTGAGAGAAAGCTATGGAGACCAGGAATATCTTTTTATAGACCAAGAAGTGACTGGAAAAAAAACAGACAAGCCTTCAAGCACACAGCTCTCCTTTGGGTTTCCTCTTGTGCCAGAGCTCTGCTCTGAAAGTATCTCAGACAAAGCATATAAAGTACAGTAGATGTCACTGGGAAATGCATTTTCACATTTCCCCATAGACAGAACCCTCGCTGTTATCAGAAATAGTAGGTTATTTCTCTCCTACCAATAGAACAGTGAAAAATGAATACAGTATCTTAGCCCCGACAGCTGTTTATGTTGAATTCTGATGGCTGAAAGACCTTATAAATACAAGCATTTTTAGAAAAGATATTTCATTCAAACTTGTTCTCTCTGTCAGCCCTCAAATTCCACCCATATAAGAGGACATCATTCTCCTCTTTCCACTGCAAGTTGTGTGAAAGAGGATGGCAAAAGAGTAGGTATTTTTATCTTCCTGGAGGTAGTCACTATTTTTCAAAGCTGTCTCAAGGCACTCAGTAAAACAGTGGTTTGTAAAGTGGTGGAGCAAAGGAGCACAAGCTACACTACTGCAACAAACCCCACAAACTTTCTTTGAATTGAAGTTTGGTCTTCCGGGGTATGAATTTAACCAGAAATGACCAAGTTCAAGAAAAGCTCTGGGAATTCCTTTTTCTTTTTTTTTTTTTTTTTTTTTTTAAAAAAAAAAGTAAAACCAGTAGCAATTGTACCCTCTGCAGCCAGTAGCTGTGGTTAGATAAAGTGTTTGGCATCAAAGTCCTTCCTGCAACATTACAAGCCTGGTAAGGACTGGCAATAAGTCGGCATTTACTCAGTCTGGGGTGGGTCAGAAGGATCCTTTCTGCAAACACAGCCATTCTGCCTCTGGCCCAGAGCAAAGCCAAGTTTAAATGCTCCATCTGCTGAAGGCTCTCAAGGTGTATGCGAGCAGATGTTGTTTAAATCACGGTACCGTGCCTATTTTACAAGCTCACACATCCAGGCCATCTGTGACCAGCCACAAACCTGCTGCCATTCCAATGTTTCCATCAGAGTTGAGACCATCACAGCAATCCATGGTCCAAAATGAGAATTTTCCAATTGCTTTAGCTGCAGTTATTATCACTAACCATTTCCGACTGTGATATAGGTTTTTAAGTCAATGTACATATGTTCAATTTATCTCAAATGTATTACACATAATGAAAATAATCTGAAGTTTTGATTTGAAAAACCACAGACTAATACTTCACTCGAAACAATTTTAATAGGCTGATGATTTATGCCAAACTGTGGAATATCTGCTAAAGGGAAGAATGAAAATGCAGAAGTGAAAATAGGGGGTTAATAACTGGGTACCTTTAAGGAGAGTAGAGAAGTATAAATATCATATATAAAACAAACATATGTAGCAGTTCTGTTCTTAGGCATATTTAAGTTTGCTTTAAATATTTATGATCAATCACCCTTTTTTCGCGCTCTGCAGAAATAAACTCCACACTTTCGAAAACTTTAATGGCAGCTTGTTCTAAATTTGAAGAGTCATTTCACCCTTACAAACAGGGAAAGTGTATTCTGTGAATGTCTACTTTTGCTTCCAACTGCTTCATACTATACTTCAGTATCTCCAAGATCATCCCTTTCTCCATCGCATTTAGCATCCCTTTACCTCTCCTTTTGCTCCAAGTTGGATGTTAAAATTCAATATATATAAAAACCCTCAGAGCACCACAGGGGTAGAAAAGTATCTACATTTATAGATGGGTGGTTTTGTCCAAACTGGCAATTGAAGCAAAAGATTTTTAAAAGAATCTAAAGGTGCAATTCCAACGCAATATTTAAATTGTTATGGTGATATAAGACTTATAGCTCTCCTTAGAACGGAAATATTCTTTTTATAAAGAATCTAGTGCATACAAGGCAGGGTTACTCTGCTTAATAGGAAGTCAAAACGGAAAGGGAAAAACAAAAAAGCTGAAAACTTACATTACAGGATGCAACAACTGAAATGTGCACACCCCCCTCAGGCCCTGAGCCAGAGTAGCTGCCAAACCTGAGCATAAGAAACTCCACCCTCCTCAGCTGGACTAGTTACAGAGACAATTACAGGGACCAGTCATTCAGATTAAGTAGGCATTCAGATGGCAGGAATAAAAGGAATAATCGACAAATTGTCCATATCCTGGTCACTGAATGTCACTCACTCAGAACAATGTTTCCAGTCCCCTCTAAACTGTGCCCTGAGCTCTGAAGGTCTGGCTGCCTTTCGAAGATTTACCAAACAGCTTGGGGATTTGAGAACTTTCCACAATTTAACACTAATGAGGCAACAAATGCTTTATAATCCTAAGTATTTAATTCAATAATGATTTGAGAAACCTGCAAAAGTGACTCTTTAACCTTTGTTTTCCGTTTTTCCTCTCTCACCTTTAGGAGAGTTAATTCCTGCTCCCTCACTGAGATGCTTCCATATTTATCTGCAACAGGAAGGGTGGCACTTCCTGCACGCCCTGGGATTCGAGCAAAGGTTGGATGCATATGACCACGAGCCCTCATGCAGGGCACTTCACTCTGTGTTGGTGTACATGTGTTTTTTAAGCTATCACGCAATCTAGCCCAGAGTCACTTCCCTACTTTACCAGTCTACTTAGGCAGCGACACTTCGCTTCAGCTTTACTGTGAGAGAGCCAAAATTAGTGCCTGCATTGAGGTTCAACCCAGGCAAGTGCTGGTGCAGCTGATCACAGCACCTTCTATACACATTGACTCCAAGCAGGTGAAGAGTTCAGGGAAGTCACAAGGATGTCCCATGTACTTGAGTTAGTGACACACCAGACTTTTAGTGTAATAAGGTGCTGAAATTTGAACAAAAGCCAAAGAGCTCCAATAAATTGCAGAGTCAATGACAGAACAGTTCTAGAGCCAAAGAGAATCACATCACGTGTAAATAAATTACCCTATAACCTAATGCTCCCTGTCCCCTGAGTAACCAAGGTGCAAGCCAGCCATGCCAGGCTAATAAGGTTATGAGAGCAGGTAACCCTACAACAACATCCTGGATGAGCAGAGCAGATCCAGGAGGAGAGACATCGAGGGAAGGCTTCCATGAAGCTGAAGAGATTAAAGAAAGGGGCGAAAATTAAGGACACCAGGTAAAGAGACACAAGAGGGGAAGGGCTATTGAGGCAAATACAGAGTCAGAGAAGAACAGGCTAAAATTAAGAAAGCAGCTACATCTGTACCTGGGAGAGGAGGATATTCCCTTTGTCTTTGATCATTCCTCCTCTCTTGGCACAATGGGATCCTGAACAGAGAGAAAAGTAGAAGCAGACAAGGGGAGGGTTTGAGGAATGTCTCTGAAAGCAGCAAAATTCAGGTGCATGTAGGAACAGCGCTCAGCTGAGGGTGATGCTGAGTGCTGGCAGGCAGGGAGAGGGCAGAATTGGAGAACAAATCAGCAGTGAGGAAGTGTGCTTGGTCATGACATTTGCTCCTGAGACTCTCCAAGGAGGAAGAGTAGGAGTAAAGGAAGCAGAGGCTGAGAGTGGGAAACGGGGCCTTTGAGAGGAAAGAAGCAGGCAGGAGGAAAGAGGACGGACGCTGTGACGCAGAAGGGCAGCGAGGTGAGAGCCATGAGTGGCAGGGACAAAGCTACAAAAGCAACTGCTGTGAAAGCTGCCCAGCTAAGCAGCTAAAATGCATTATCCCCTCCTGGGAGGAAAGGTAGAGAAAACAACTAAGGTCATGCCCAGCTTATTACAAATGCTGGGCACATCCAGAGCTCTGCACTGTCCCCACACCTGGCAAGGGGACAAGCTGCATTCATCTGATACTATTTGAAAGTCCATCCAAATCTGAATTTCTGCCAAGTTCAGGAGGTTGCCAGGGCTGAGATCTCAGTTCCAGCCCACTTTTACAAGTTGAAACAAAAAGAAAACAAAATATGGCTGCTTAGACAAAAGCACTTCCAAGGAAATACAGATTTGTGGCTTATCTGCGCACAGTTCAGTGGTTTAGCTATTCAACACAAAGCTAAGCAGATATAAACAGCTTTGAAGAAAGCAGATTTCCTTAAAACTTCCACAAGACAAACTCATTCCCCCAGTCACTTTTACTGGAACCCGAGCTACCCTAATTTCTCTCTCCCAGCATCCTCACCTCCTCCTCCAGTTTCACCACCTTGGCCTGAGCGTTGTTCAAGGCCTGGTCTCGGATCTCGATGTGTCGTCGTTGGTCCTCGTTGGTGGAACGTGCAGCAGCCAGTTCTATTTCCAGTTTCTCTTTTTCCCTCTGTGTTTCCTTGTCTGTGAAAACAAAGAGAGAGTTATCTATGGACAGCACTTGTCTCTGCCTAGCTTTCAGGAGTATTTCACTCCAGAGGTGAAGGAATGATTGCACTGGAACTTCTCACAGGAGGGAATGCAAATCTAGTGCTAAGGACAGAAAAAAAGGACATGGCTTTCAAGGAAGAGAAAGACTTATAACCCTGAAAAACAAGCATGGTACCTTCAAGTAACAATGTGCCACAATGATAGTAAGAAGGAATAGAAGGTGCATCACTTAGTACAGTTAGTCAGTGAGGTAATTTGCTGTGATTATGCAGATGGTTAGTGAAACTTGGCACCTCTTCACATCTGAGCTTTCAGTGGTGGAAAACAAACTGAGTAATTGTAATATCTCAGGCTGGGGAGAGACATGGCAGACTTCTGTGCCTGAAAAACTTGTGCTCCTTTTTTCCACACTGACCTCACAAGCAGGAAGGCTGCTCTGCCCAGGGCAACTGTCCCTTTTCAGAGGAACCCTCAGCTGTCCCACTTTGCTGTCAGTACCACCAGAGGAGTCAGAAAACAAGTGAACAATGAGAACTCCTGAGTCTTCCCCTGAAAAATGACACCCTGGGCCAGAACTGAGGCACATATCTCTGTTTGGTCAGGGCTCAAAGCAGACCTGCAGCTAAGAAAGCCCTTTGCCCAGCACTGAGAGTTCACGTCTGATGCTTTAAAGCCACCCCAAGCACAGCAGCTCATTCTTTTCTGCTGCTCTCCAGAAAGACCTGGACCAAGTTGAAGCAGCAATGCTGTTTCAGGAACAGGGCAACTGCCTTCAGAAAAAAACTAAATAGGATAAAAATAATTGTGGACTGGAGAACTTATCACACAGGGGTGTAAGGCAAAGCCACAATGCAGAGTTGATGTCCCCTGTATGTTGTCATTCCCAGCTCAAGCCAACCAGCAGCAACGATAACATTAACCCACTTGCTGGATACATAACCACAGAATACTCCCTGGAGTGATCTACACCCAGCACTGATGACACCAGAGAAACTGCATTCCAGAAACCAATATCCCACGACAAAGGAATGAGGACAAGGAGTGGAAGGCTTGAAAAACAGGAACTAGGTGCTGGGTGTTAGAAGAGACTGCATATGGAGCACACGGGCCCGTTTGTGCAAGCATGTGCATAACTATATTTACAGCACCACAATTACTCCCTTTCTTCTGCCAGCAAAAAGCCAGGAGCAAAGCTTTAGCAACATGGAGAAGCTAAAGATTCCCTTCTGCTGGGGAATCAGCACAGCCCACACACAGGTTGCAAAACAAACCTGTCCACCACCAGCACCCAGAACTCTGCAGAGTAAACCCTGACTGCAGCTCAGAGCCAGCCTATGACACAAGACACAAGGACAAAGGCTAACATCACCTGTCTATTTTTTAATTCATCTTTTCTCAGCATTTCTCCTCCACCCAGGAATGAGTTGCTGACAGTGTGAGCACATTAAAGTGTGCTGCAGAGACTGAGCTGCAAGGAGACAGGGTGGCATTACGCCAGCAGGTATCAGTCAGTGCCAGCAGGCTGTTTTTTAATCTCTAAGTGCTTGCAGAAAGCCTTTTGGAGTTTTGGTGCAGACTTTTCCCAAAATGAGAACTGCTTCACTTGACAAGTGCCTACAGCACTCCTAGAAATGCTGGGACTGATGACATGTAGCACTATGGCTTCCATGTTCCTTCAAAAGCAGAAATGGAATGGGAGGCCTCACAGCTTTGACCTTCCCATCTCTTTGGAGGCACCTATGAACCTCAATGTCCACCCAACCAGTCTGAAGGAGAGACTAAACTCACAGACTTTCCCCTACCACCAGGAGTTTGGAATTCACCCCCTGACAGCCATTTGTTTGCAATGTAAGCCACAAGGAATAAGCTAAAGATGACATGGGACAGGAATACCAGCATTTGTCAGAGTAGCAGCAGTGTGTGTTGCACTACAGAAAAACTCTGTTTTGGAATTTTATTGTGCTACCTTTTCATGTAACAACTGGAGAAAAGTGAGCGCTGTCAGAAGGGTGGAGTACACTATGGGATGACAGAAAAGTTGGCTCGTCACCATCAGCCTCAAGACATTTCAGTACAAAGGAAAAGCAGCATTTCACATCCGTCATTTTGGTTTGCCTTGTGATAAATCCACTGCTGTGGACAGAATTCCTGACCCTCATCCAGCCCAGCAGACTGCAGGAGTGTTCATCCCCTTTACTTTTGCTGAACAGGATAGGGCAGGGGCAAATAAAAGAGGAAAGAGTCAGGAGACCTAGCAGGCTCCAGTCCCACTGGCCTTAACTCATGCCAGGACTCCTGTCATTCTGGGAAGGTTTAATTCCAAAGCTTTCAAGGAATAAAACAGGTGGATAAAATATCCTGTAAATTATGGGGTAAACATTAATTTTACAGTTTAACTGCAAACTACCTTTGCTCTGCAATCTCTAATAAATCCCATCAGAGGGACTTTACATACTGACAGAAAAGGAATTCTTGAATCTCTCCTCCTTTCTCCACTGCCAGTTTTGGACTGTCACTGAGCTGATTTCTGTCTTGATAATTAACCTGCTGCACTGTCCTCTGTCCCAGGATGGCTGGAGCTTTCCACTGACCCATTATGACTGTGCAACTCACTTTGTGCAAAGAGCTGAGAGATGGTTTTCCGATTGTCTTCAGACCCCTCAAACTCCTTCTCTGCGAGCTGCTTGTTGGCTGTCTCCATACGTTCTGCAAAAATTTTCAATAAAAGCAAACTAAATAAATAAAAACTTTCAAGCGTTAAGTTACATCTGCTCAGGGCATTTCTAATGCAAGCTGGGGGAATGGATCTCCTAATTCTACACAGTCTAAAGTAAAATGCCCATCAGAAGCTGGCACTCACTTTTGAAATGTTTCTAATGATGTCCTTGAAGAAATATGCTCAACGAGACAAAACAGTTTAAATGAAGTTCCAAAGAAATTACTTTAAAAAATTATAACACAGAAGAAGTTTGGTTTTTCAATTTATACCTTTATTTCTTCCACACAATTAAAAGATTATCTTATAATTACCCACTAAAACTTAACAGAAGATTAAATCACTGCTGTCCAATTACCTGACTTGAGGGAGTAGTGTGAAATGCTAAGAACAGCTCAACAGCTCTGCTGCTTCAAGATGCTAGAAATATGTATCAGTCTATGAAAATCAGAATAAAATGTGTATGCTGTGTTCTACTCTGAATAAGATTATTTAATGCAGACGTTTGTGTACTGTCCTTCTCAAGGGCACTGGGCACTGCATGGCTTTACCTCCTGGATGCAAAATAATTTCTGGGAGCAGGCTCTTAGCAAGAGACACAGACTCTCTCTTAGCAGTGAGAGCAGATGACATGCAGGACAATCAGAAGGCTTCCATAAAAAATTAAACTTAAGTTTAAAAGACTGTTTGTGCACCTTCAAACACCTCAAATTGTGGATGTTTTTCACCTTCACCTTTTGAACTAATGCTTAAACTTTTACTCCTGTTAAGGTCAAACACCACTCTCCCCTGCCAGCCATCATGCTGCTTCAGCCTCTCAGCAAGAGCCAGACACTAATAACATCTCACTCTGGAAAAGGAAGGGAGATCCAAAAAACCAGATGCCTACATTGATAAGGAATGACAAGACCTTCAGGAAGAACAGACAGTCTGCAGTTTGTATGTAAGTGCAAAGGGTCACTGGACAGGAAATCAAGTGAACACGCCCGGTGTGGGATTAGGCAGTCAGCAAAACCTCTTTCCATTTGTGCAAACTGAACAAATTGTACAAATTATCTCTAGGATATAAGACATGAGAGAATTCCAGGCTTGCATCTGGTTTATGGTATTTGGCTTATCACATGCTTCTTGTCAATGAGAAACAGGCTGGAAATGAAAGACTACAGCACTCTCCTAAACCTGTTTTTTCAATTCTCCCAGCAAGTGCCTCAAATCTCCAACTACTGAATAGTCCTGAGTATCCCATCATATTCCAGTTGTGTCAGACACAGGGAATTCTGCAGCAAAATGCTGTCCTGCCAAGTAAGTATAATAAAAAAACCAACACTGATGAACAGAAGATTTACTTCATTTACCTCTTAGATCCCTGTTGAAATCATGAAGCCTTCGAATTTCTCCTTCCAGTTTGTTTCTCATGGCCTTTTCCAGGGCATCCCGCTTAGAGGATGATTTCTCCAGGTTTTTGTACGCCTCTGAAACTTGCTGAATTTCTGTTTCCAGCTGCAGTGGAAGTGAAAACAAGCACTTACTATTTTATCACTAACAGTATTTGTTCGGTCTCAGACGAGATTACTTTCTCTCAAGTGTTCTTTATTGAGAGAAACCTACACTTATAAACTAAGTAAAACAACACTCTTGGGTCTGGATCCATCTGTATAAAGAATACCAGTGTCTGAAACAGAGTTTTGGACCCTCCTTCCAGACTCTCACTCTGGTTCCCCAATATGATGAGAACACGGATATAGCAAACTGAAGAAGTGCAAATGTAATCTATATTTTTTCCAAGACTGGGGCAGTTTGACACTACAGTTAGTTTGGGTAAAAAGCATTTATATAAATAGCTAATGCAATATCAGGTAAGTAAAATTAAAAAAAAAAAAAGGTAGATCAAACTATGCCGAAAAAACCCAGTGACACACCCTGCATTTCTGAGGAACTCTGTAGATAGTTGTAATGGTCCAAAATTCACAATAAAATCTCCTGATCTTCTATGTTTACACTCCTACAACTTAGCTGTGCTTTTAAATATGCAAATTATAAATGGGGAGAGGAAAACTTTGCAGTAGAATATGTTCTATCCTTCTTTCTAGCCTTCAGTGTAAAGTTTCTCTGATCATTCAGAGCAGAAGGAGATTCACTTCTAACTCTCCTCACTAGCCATGGTTTGCCATGGAAGTGTGGATTTGTGTTACAGCAAACCCCACTAGCACTGTCTACAGCAAGTGATCAACAGGGAGGAGGAGAGAAGTGCATTTTTATCCTTCTGTCATTATCAGGAAGCTGTCAAATACTTCTCTAAAGCATTTCCTTGTCAAGAACCCTCTAAAAATACAATAAAACAAACTTATGTCCCTGAGAAGAGGTACCATAGCAAATAATGAGCGTGGAAAGCCACGCTGGTCACCTGAACTCAAACACGTGTTTCAAGCAGTCACACATTTTCATGGCCCTGGACACTGGTCAGTGCAAAGAGCACAGCAAGGCCCACAAAGTCCTAAACTGGAAGTAGCATCAGCCTTTCCACAGCTGCAAAGTAAAAGCAAAGCTGACCTGCTGCATAGCTTTAAACCACTGGTCATCAAGAAGTTATTTCTATGAGGCAGCATGAAAACACCTCCACACATGCACGTTAATGATGGGTCTCACTGGGATATTTTCTTTTAAATGTTTTAGCATCATATACTCTGCTTGTTTCATAAAGCCAAAGGTGGCAAATAGCTGGGTCCAAATCAAGACATTAAGTTTTCAGGGAAGTTGTGTGGCATTGAGACAGTGACAAAAGAAGTTTTAGTCCCAGTTCTGCAGTCCAAATGCCTTTCATGTAGCCATAGCAGCACTACTTGCATTGCACTCTGTCCTGACGACCAGTTTTGTAGCAATGTCCCCTGTGCCTCCAGAGTGACTATGGTCTGGTGCTAGTCCAAACAGGTCCTTCCTGCAGCCTCCAAAATCTTTAAGGGAAATGAAACCTGCTGCTATCTTGGACACAAGCCTTAATTTAACCAAGCAAGCCAAGCAGTCAACCTCTTCAGCAGCTGATGAGGATGTGCTTTTGAGCATGGTCAATAAACCCTTAGCAGAAAACCGAAGGCTTTGCTTCTATCTTCTGACAAAGTTAAGCTGATGTCCAAAGGGACAGGATACAGACCAATCAATCTGCATATGAAAGACTCTGAAGTAGTTAATAAATTTGTTAAGCGAGGAATGTAACGGTCACAGATTAGGTGATTCAACTGTGGACTATACCAGGCATGGGAGAGTGCCTGAATTCTCACCAAACACACCCACCTTCTGCAGCCGGGCTACTTTCTCGTAACACCCATCCAGCTCCTGCCGTAGAGACCGGTTCTCTTCTGACAGGATTTCCACCATTTGCTGGGCCCTGGAAACGATGGCAAAAGGATCTACTTGCATCTGCTGGTATGGGGAAGGGATCTGCTGAGCCCGGGGCATCACTGAGTAGGAGTCGCCTTGCTGCTGCTGCGGGCCAAGGAAGGGCTGGCATAGCCGGTACAAATCTCCCTGATGGACTTGGTTGGACAAGAAAGGCTGCTGGGTCCGTGGCAGAATGCCAGGATCTGCCTGGCTTGGAGTCAGAGGTTGCTGATGTTGGGAAGGGGACAGCCTAGATGGTGGCGGAGACTGAAGCAAAGTCAAAGATCCCAGGGACGTCAAGGAAGACGTCGGGCTGTGGTGGTGAGGTGGTCTCTGTTGTAACTGCAGTGGCACATCTGGGTTCTGCCTGGAAAACAGAGAGCAGAGGCTCCATCACAGTCATGCAGAAGGTGCAAAAACCCAGTGGCAAGGTGTGGGATGACCCAGGTAGCTCCTGTGCACAGGCCTTCCTACACAAAAGACTCGTGTGAGGTTTTCTTCAATTTTATATGTTTGTTTTTAAAAATGTTTCAAAATAAAATCTTTATCAGAAAATATATTCTAAGTGCACAAAGGTCTTTCCTCTGGAGACTATTTTTTAGACAAACACTAACAGAAAGTCCAGCAACAACTGTTGACCAAAATTATTTTCATAACTTTTCACCATACTTTGCAGATAAAACTGCTCAACCGAGGACTGTTAGGAACGGGCTCTTTTGTTCTGCCCTTATGGCCTTAAGTGCCATCTCTCATGAGAAAACAATGAATTTTTTCTGTAATTCAGGATACAGAGCTAAAAGGATTGGCTAAGCTTGATGCTAGTATGCCAGCACTACTGATTTGAGCTTTCTGAACTATCAACCAAGAAGCTGCAGCCTGGTTACGTGAGACAGTTAAAAGATCTGAAAACCAACCTAAGAATCAGAAGCAGCCTTTTGATTTCAAACCCTCCTCAGTCCTATGCAGTGGGTATATTTACTGTTCCTAACAATAACCTCTGCATGATATCAAAGACAGATCTAGCAACCTGAGTCCATCACAGAACTAACTCCAAGCTACACCAGCTCACATTTCCCAGGCTCTGGAGATCCCCAGCTCAACTTCTGCTGCTTTAGCCAAGTAAGAAATCTTTCTTAGGAGACTGTGTGGATTTATCATGCTTGGATGACCTCAGGAGGCAGCTTTTGCATTCTCCTCTCAAGACATTCAACCTTTAACTTCTCTGGATGTTCTTTATTCTAACAGTTGAAGTCACTCCCTCTCCATGCTGCAGCCAGTCTCTTCTTAAGCACGGAGCTCAGCCTAGTGCAGACCCACTCTGGCAGTTAAACATATTCTGAACCACTCCTGCTGCTCTGGTAAAATTTCCCACCCTTTGGGATGCAGTTCAACCCCGCAGCTGGAAAAGCACACACTGTTGTTCCACCTGGCCGTGGCTGCTACAAAATATCCCCACGGCCCTCTGTGCTCCCGGGAGGGACCCAACACACCCTGCAGGGACCCGGCTGGACAAGGACACCAGGAGCCTTAGAGGAACTGACAACAGGAGCATGAACTGGGAACTAAAGGGTTACACAACGGGCTGCTCAGCCCAAGTGCAGAGAAGCAGCATCATCCTTCCTGTTCTCCGCAGAAAGAAGGAATCCACTCCTCATCCCTGTCCAAGAGGAAGCTCCGGCATTACCGGCATTACTCACATCTGGCTGGCAGCGCTCGGGGAGTTCAGACGTCCCCAGCCCAGCACAGGCACCTTATGGCTCATCTCCCTGCTTCCCAGCAGACAAGGGGTATGGAAACCTCCAAGCTCATGCGACAATTCCTTAACAGAGAAACAAATCTAGCCTTTGTCAGTTAGGAAAAAACAAAGAATCACTGCTCTAGCTTCTGTTTCTCTCTTTCCCACGCTCACAGGTGAATGTGGTCCCTGCCAGCAACATCATTTCAGGAGCTGTATTTCCCCAGAAATTATCATACGCAGCACGAGGATCTCAGGGGTCATGCAGAAGAGTGATGTGCAATTAATTTCCTCAGGAATGTTCAGTTTAGTAGCAGCAATTTGGTTCTTCCCCTCCCAGGAGGGCAGCTCTACTTATTGTTGCATTGATTTCATCAACTTTATTTGTCAGTTCTCATAATGAAGAATGAGGCAAAACCATCACAGGCCATGCTCAAGGTCATCTGGTTTGTCTTAGGTGGTTTCCAGCTCCATTCTTAGCTCACCCATTTGTATGCAGAGTTAAAACTTTGCATCCTCACAAACCACTCATCTCCTTGAGCTTGTTCTTTACCTATCACCCGGCAGCTCTGCTTTGATGTTATAATCAATTAGGGAATAGCCTTGCTGTGACATTTAATCTGTGAAGACCCATGGAGGCTAGATCAAAAGAATTATGTTGCCAGCGTGCCTCGTGGATGCAAAAAACCAGTTTTCAACCTACAAAATACTCTCTCCCAGTCTGAAAACAACCCAAAGCAGTTACTCAGAGAGACTCATTCCACTGCTCTCAGTGAGTTAATCTTACAAGCCTAAGGAGGACTATTTAGATGCCAATGTTAACAATTCGAGCTATTTGACTAGAAACATCTGTTATTCTGCTCTCAGAAACCCAGAGGCAGAATCTTGCCATCCTGAGCACTAATGAAAGGCACAAAATGATGACCAAAGAAAAACAACAGCAGCACTTAAATTCTGAAGGGACAGTCGTGCTGACATGCCTAGCGATGATTTTAAAAAAACCACCAAACACCTATTGTAAAGAACAACTCTAGGAAATCACGGGTATTTCTAAACAAGATATATTTCCAAGATATCCAGCATCTTGGCACTCACATCCAAAGCCTCCCATAATCTTGAAATTATAGCAATCTTGTGGGCTCAAGCTAAAACATGAGAGCTGGGAACCTCTAGTTCTGTGGCATCACCAACAGCATTAGGGCTTCTGATTGTCAAAATGCATTTATGTTCCCAGCAGAACAAGATAACATGGCTGGGCTAATACATCCTACCTTTAAAAAAATGTATTTAAAAATCCTAGTAACCTCACAGTGACACTAGACCTTTTAAGATTTTGTATGTAAAGTTTTACATACACATTCAAAGAACTTTTTAGCATCCCCACTACTTACAATTTTGTCTTATAAAATACTTACATATATTTTGTGGGTACAAAATACCTGGCTGTGAGATTCTTTCATATTAACGTGAAGACGGAAGAATTTGTTCCTCTGGTGAAGCAATTTTGAGCTGAGAGATTCAGAAAAGGTAAATGAACACAACTGGACTTTTCAAGATTTTCAGGCCAGACTGCGAATTTTAAGGTTCAAATGACTACTGGTGTCACCCAACAGTATTGCTGATAGAATGGAAATAGAAAATTCCCTTCACAACAGAATGAGTCCTTGGGTAAACCTGCCACTAGTAATCAAAAGTTTATCTGAACTAACCACTTCAGAAAAAACGTAGTCTCTCAAAATACATGGAAAACAAAGCTATGCAATCTGCTTCCATTTGCCTCAGTGTCATAGAGACCTGAAAAAGCCAAAGGCAGGAAAAAAGACCTCAGAGCAATAATTCCAACAAGTGTTTAAGTTTGAAAGCATAACTTTAAGCACCACTTCACTTTGCAGACTGTATCACGCAAGAATCTGCTTCTCTGACAGTCTCTGGTGAGTATCAGAGAAACACTCCACATGGGCCAAGTACAAACCTGGATTTATGGTTCTGCAACTACAAGGGTCACCTCAGCTTTTAAGTGATGAAGACAGAGATAGGGAGTGAGGCAGCTCTGCAAGCAGACCCAGCTATCAGGAGTGCTGAGGCGGCCAGGACTGCGGAGTCACACAGCAAATCTGTGGGTAGAGCAACACAGTGGGGAAGGCAGAAAAATGAAGGGCTCAGGAAAGGTCTCTGGCTTGTTAGATTTTTTCCTGCCTGTTTTGTGTTCAAGAAGCTCCAGTTCCCCTCTCTTCCCCAGCCCTCCTGCACAAACCAGGAAGCGCTGGCTGCGGGAGGGAGCAGGCTCCACTCCATTACACAGCCGAAATCAAAGCCAGACATTTCTGTTCTGCTTCCCAGTCATACCTGATTAGCCCCCACTTTGATGCTGCTCAGGGGAACGCAGTGCACAGAAGTGATTTACTAATTATGGGACAAATTCTGCAGACCTCCCTCTCAAAAACTTTCTGTGAAGTCAATGGGATTAATCACCACAGCAGGAGCTCAGTCGCTTGGGCTGCAAACAGAGGATGGCACTTGAATCGGAGAGACAGGAACTTCCTCTGCACCCAAAACTGCATCAGCTCTTGCTGTGCTCTCACAGGAGACCTTGCAAGCCCCTGGACACCGAGTCCAAGGCACCCGTCCTCCCCTGTTAGGCCTGGAGGCTTGTTTTCATCCCCAAAGTGCAGTGGAGATATTAGGGAAAGAACAGGAAAGATTTTTGGAGCTTCACATGCAGCCAGTCCTCTTTCTGAACCTTCCTGAAAATTTCCAAATAACAGCACACATGCCTCCAGCGTGCCTGGTATTTACATTAAACCGACATCATTACCAACATACACTGTTCCCAAACTTACACCGCCCAGGAGCAGGTGAGGCAAACTGTTTGCAGACTGGTTTAAACTTACCACACAGCCCATTCCTTTCCCAGACTGGGGAGGGTGAAGCATGAGAATGCTGTGAATTCCCCAATGTTTATCTTGCTCAACGAGTTTTATTTAACTGCATCATTAGGTCACCCTCAAATTCCCCCGAACAATGAGGGGAAAAACCCGCAGAAAAGGGTGTGGCTTCGGGAGCAGAAGCAGAAGGGGCTTTGTTTCCTTGACGCACAGTTCAAAAAATGCACACATTTACCAACCCGAATGAATCCCGATAAACACCGAGCTGCAGCACAGGAAAACTGAAGACTGCAAAGGCACCCCCCGTGCGAGGCAAACTCTCTCCCCAAAGCTGTATGCCTTTAAAATCCCCACACCGTCACCCAGCTGCACCTTTAGTAACACAGAAGGTTTCTTGTCTGAGTTTCTCTTAGAGCGTGTGGGAGAGGGAGGGGAATAGAGGACTCGTTCCCTTCCCTTGCTACGCTGCTCTGTAATTTATGGATTAGTCTTGCAATTGTTCTACTTCAGCATTTGCTTGCAAAGGAAACCTCTTCTCTGTGCAGCTATTTAGGTTAAAAAGTAACCTCATTAGATTCCCAATGCTTTGAAGACAAATTTCAGTTGCTTCCCCTACTGGAAACCTTGCCAGCTGAACCTTTCTCCTCCCCCCGCTCCCCCCCACCATGTTCTTTCAAAGCAGCCAGGATCCATCCAATACAGACAAAAATCACCCTGTCTAGAGGAGCTGACTATTGGCGTGTTTTCAAATACCTCTCCCTTAAACGGCAAGCAGGCTAAGCCTCACTTTCACTGCATATATATTTGGAGTATTTCTGAAGCATAACCATCGAGGATCTGTTTCCCTGTCCTGTGTGACAGAGGTTTGAGGCCTTTGAATTTTCAAAAACATTTGCAACAAGCTTCTACAATCATTACCCCCCCTAAACCCTTTACTTCCCCTTTTCCTGGCCTCTTTATTATTTATTTAGCCAGATCAAAGGGCCTTTTCATCAGGCTTGTATGCTGCTGAAGTCATTTCAGATCACAAACAATGGTGGACAAACTCTGAAAATAGCTCCTCGTAGGACCAGGAAGATTCTGAGCAGATTCAAATTCCACAAAGCTCAGAATCTGCTCCCAAATACTGACAGGTTTCTTCATCATGTTCCCCTCAGAACACAACATAATATCTGCAAACACAAACCCACAGAGACCTCACCATTTACTTATTGCAGCAATGCCATCCTGTTGCTCCTTTGTATTAGCCTTTTAGCTTCAAAATGAGCCCAAAATCATTACACCAAATCCCACCTGGTCTTGGACAGAGATGGGATGGGATGGAAACAGGTAAAGTAAAGCTGGGGTTTAAGCCCACCTTAAGAAAACTTCATCTTCCCCCACATGGACATCAGAGTTTGACTCAAGCCAAGTCCAGCTCCTTATCTAGAGCGAACCAGAACAGGCTGAGACTTCAAATGAGGCAAGGAAAAGGAGCAAAAGCTAAACAAGCAGGTCTGGGATGAGGTACTAAGCACACTCCATTTTCCACTCCTACACTTCAGTCCACTGAAGACAAAATCTGAAAAACTCTACAGGAAGCTCAGGTGATTTCTGTTACCTGCACCTTTATCGCTTTCACTCACTTTCTCCTTTCCTATGTGATGAAGTTTTTAAAAAAATCTTTTCTCTGGACAGACATAATTAAACAACAGCTTAAGTCTCGCAGTAACTAACTGCAAGTTTCTACAATGAATCACACCATAACTTTGGCTTTCGTAGCAAAGCTTTTGTAAGGCTCTGGAGCCTCAGCATTAGACTTCCCCATGCCATAAAATCAAGCCAGCTTGTTTTGAGGGTTTTTTTTGGGGGTTTTGCTTAGTTGGGGTTTTTTTGTTTGTTTGGTTTGGTTTTTAATAAAAAACAGTCAGTCCTCTCTAGTCAACAACTGAACCAGGTAACAGTCCTTCCAGTCAGTCCGTGGATGAACACAACATGTCATCTCCCACAATAAAGATGGGATCTTTGCTGAAAGAAAACCTGCTTCAGGAGTGAGTTTGATACTGTCTTTCCCTATGTGGCTGTCATGGAATTTAAGATCTTGCTTACCTGACTGACCCATACTCAGGGGGGTGCTGATACCTCATCATAGGCCCATCAGATCTTCCCTGCTGGCTCATGCGATGGTCACTATAGAAATGTCCCGAGTCCTGCGGTTTGCAGTTCATAGACGGGGTGGACACGTTTTTGTACGGATACTCGGGAGGAGGACCCCGCTGCTCCATTCCTTTCATGCTGGGCTGGGAAGGGGGCTGCACTGAGTTCTTGTAGAACTCATTGGAGCCAGAATTTTTATAAGGGTCACTGGACTGCTGAGGAGAAAGTGGAGAGAGGGGGGAGAGCGGCGCGCTCGTGACCGGCGCGTGGGCCTTGACCCCGCTGGTGGCCAAGGACAGCTGCATCAACCTCTCGCTCAGCGAGCGCACGTGCCCTTGCTTGAGGTCCTTCAGTCCTTCATCCTGGTGGACCTTCCCTGGGCTCACCCGCTGGACCGTGGGCCGCCCCTCAGTCCTCATCTTCTGGTTGGTGACCCCCGTTACATAGAAGGCTGCCCCGACGCTGGCGTGAGGCTGACCCCGGAAATACTGGGACTGGACTTTGGCTTCCTCGTAGGTCGGGAGGTCCTCGCTGTTCTGGAGCCGCGGGGAGAGCTGCTTCTCCATGATGCTGTTGTCCACCTGTATCTCCTGGCCCTGGGGCTCCTGACGGGCAGCATGAGTCACAAGCTGGTGGTCCTGGGAGCTCAGCCCTTCGTTCTGAGATGCTGGACTCCCGGTGCTGCTGAAAGGGGGGGCATTCCCTGTGGCCTGCTGGTGTAAGGCAAGAAGGTTACGGTTGTCATTTGGGTTTCCGTATCGGAGTTGCTCCTGCAGCAGGCGCTGTAAAACTGTCGTAGCTGCTTGCTCTTCTGAATTCCTCATCTCAAACTCTGGTGCCTTTTGGGTGGAATGTAAAAGCTGCCCTTGACCTAAGGGAAGGAGACACGGTTATTAGCGCCTGGGTGGATCAAGCGAGAGATATTTAAGAGCAATGGCTCGAAATACAGAAAAGAAGCAGGTTCCATTACCAAAGGTTCCCACAACAATGGGAGTCATTAAGATCCTAAGAACGACTTGCATGCCAGGGGGCAAAGCCTCAGAAAGGTGATGAACGGTGACTCGCAAGTTTATAGGCAAATCGATCAACTGCGAGTGTAGGGACGCATGGAAAATACCTCAGACAAGGAGGCCTGGAATTCACAGGATGATGGCAAAAATGCCTGAGACCTGTTCGCTTTTGGATTTCTAATGTGGCTCAAACTGCTACAAAGGGAAAGAAAAAGAAAAAAAGAGAGCCCCATTGAGATAGCATATGGTTCAAAGGAAGTAAAAAAAAATCTCTTCGCTTAGATCATTTAAAGCAATTAATGAATACCTCGTTAGCCAGCAGGTTTTCAGAGTTATGAAATGCCCAGAGTGAGATCAGCACCTATTCTCCCTGCTGCAGAAAACACCACGCTCGGTGCAAGTGAGGACTCGGCAACTTCCTGCTACACAAAGGCAACCAAATCCTCACCCACCTAAATATTGTCAGTGGAATGCATGCAAATGCAAGGGGAGGAAAGAGAGTTGTCTGATCTAAGGAACAGAAAAAGACCTCCGAGTGGCAGGGAAAACCACTGTGTCCAAATGAGAGAAACACAAAGAGCCAATGTCAAGCACATCCTAAGTACAGATTAAGCCAGTGACCAACAGGGATTACATTTCAGTCAGTCTCCCAGTGGAACCAGGAATTGGTCATGGAAATTCAAGCCCATTGGTATTGCATGAGCTGAAATATCAAAAATTAACAATACCTCTGAGACATCTAACTGAAAGCAGAGCTACTTTTGAGCTAGAGCAGCTCAGAATAGAGGGTATGCCTCACTTGTGGGCTAAACTGTGGCTCTGCATGACAGCAGAACACATGTTGGTATTCTAGCCCTTTATTTTGACACCTTCTTCCTATATAACATTGTCCCTTGGCAAAAGGTAACTTGCTTCCAACAAGTTCCGTGGCAGAATCAGGAATGCACTGCAGGAGTCAACACCTGAAGGTTCTGCTTTGTTCTGCACCTCCACAGCCAACCCCTGAAACACAAGGACTCAAATACAGAGACAAAAGCCTTCTACAAATATTAAGGAAGAGAAAGTTAAAATCCACCTTGTTCTGGGCTGCCTCACCAAGCT
This sequence comes from Pipra filicauda, assembly GCF_003945595.2. Lineage (NCBI taxonomy): Eukaryota > Metazoa > Chordata > Aves > Passeriformes > Pipridae > Pipra > Pipra filicauda. Next base: position 47,527 of record NW_024104815.1, read on the forward strand.
AGGAGGAGTTAAGCCCTGTTACCTGGCCTGGAACATGACTCTTCTGAAGTCTGAAGAGGCACATACCTATGTCCTTCACCTGGAGTTCCCTGGTAAGGAGAAGCAGTTCTGCCACATGTGGGGACACACTCAGCCTTCCTCCTCCAAGTCCAAAATTTCCACTCAGGGATGGCTTCAGGCTCCTCTTCAGTAGGCCAGATCACTTGATACTCTCCTCCCTTCCAAAATAATTCTGAGGAAAGCATTGAAAACATCATTTTAATTAGCAGATGAGACCCTACAGATAATAAACCTTGGCCCATATTTCAGATTTTCCTTTTGTAGCTTCTTGTTTTCTCCCAGAGCCCAATAATTTTGATCCCTTTAGGATGAATGAATCCCCCTGTCCCTAGCAATCTACTCCAGCTGCTGCTTTAATCATGACCATTTCTGCTCCAAGATTAAACGTTGCCAAGTAATGCTCTGTCCCATCTGTGCCTCCAAGTGAAACAGTGATTAAAACCCGCTAATTCTTTAACTCCATTGTTTTATTTTTTGCTCGGAATGAAAGCTGCGACACAGATGAGGATGCCCTGTGCTTGTGGCTCCTTTGCCTGTGGTGCTGTGCATTTCAAACTGTATCAGCAGAAATGCTTTGATGAACCATGGTGATAGTGAAATACTTTATAAACTTCAACACTCTGTGCCTCAGAAATGACTGTGAGAATGATCGGTATACGAATATTAGCTTTATTTTACAGACTGAGAATGTGAGGAGAGGAAAAGGACACAGGGTTTATGCCAGAAATATAATACAGAGCACAGCTCTAATTCCCAAAACATTCTTTAATTACGTGACTTTTCTCTTTCAGAATATGAAGCAGTAAAGAAACTTTAACCATTGAGTGGAAAATCAGGAGAACATAAAAAAATGTGCATTTAGGTGTGTTATTCAAGCAGTTAAATCTACTACTGAAGGTGTCCTAAAGAAAAAGGCAAATAATGCAAAAGAAGAGAAAGATACTTGTGCACTCAGTGTGTTCATACTTAAAGGGAAGGCAATGAAAACACAAAACTATTCATTGATATGTATAATTTAACCTAATTTCCTGGAATGTTGCAAAAAATAAAATGAACAGATGTAGTGAAGGAATGCAGACATGGATACTTCTGTCTCTGACTTATTATGGCACACATCCACACCCAACGAAAATTATCTCAGATCTGCAAGTTAAATACTTGAGGTGTCAACAGCAATTTCAAGGCACATGAACAATATCTAAGGAGAGAACAAGGCAGTGTTGTGTGGTGTGGTACTTCAAGATGGTGGTTGAAAAAAAAGAGCTAATGTCAAATTCTTAACTGGTGACTTAGTTCAAGAGGGATATATTGAAAACAGCTGCCAGCAAATATGCAGTAAAGAACCTTTAAGCCAGGCATTAAGATAGCAGATAACTAGAGCAATTTCCAACCTCTTTCCCAGTGTTACACAACTGAAGTTAGGGATTCCTCATCCCCCTCACACCAGGATCATCACTGACTCTTCTTTTTTTTTTATTTCTTTTAAACCAAGCTGCCCTGAGCAACCCTTTTTATTAGAGCATAAAAAGGCTTTTATTATGCAATATGATGCTGCCTTTCCACCCAAAGATTTCTTTTGTCTCAACTGGAAAAATCTAAGCGGGTGGGGGGAGTGTTGTTTATTTTTTTAATACGAAGATACAACCCAGCTTGAGATTCTGCCTCTCTGCCTTACAGATTTTTCTCAACAGACAAATCCAATCTGTGCATGTTTAACTCCTTCAAATGCTCAAGGAACCATTTCACACACAGAGCTTCACTCCTCAGCACTACCAGCTTATCCTGCTGAGCCGATGAAGGGAGGCCCCAGTTCACACTGAAAGCATTTGCTGGAACTGAATACTACTTAATTTTAATGTGGATGTACCTGGAATCAGCCTGGAAATCCAAGACAAAAGGTGGACTGAGATACACTATAACAATATTCTGGCTAACAAATACCAACTAATAGCATTAAGGCTATTTTTTCCAGTTTTATCCCATTATGTTTAATTAACAAAGAAAATCTTGTGCAACTAACTTGGGTGGCAGCATTCCTGGAATCTGCTTTCTGAGCAAGCTGGAAACTCCTGGCAGAACCAGTGAGTTAACTTTTCTATTAACAAAACACAAAAATGAACAGTACAAGCGATGCTGGAGCCCATGTGTTATTTATTTGGACCCAAACTCAATTTGTGTTAGGCTCTTCCAGCAATTTCAGTTTGCAGTGTGCCAAAGATGGAAATTAGTGAAATGCATTGGAAAGGTTGTTATAACAGACCTGGAAGGAAATTGGAAAGGTTCTGTAGACATTTTAAACAGACACATTTGGGAGGTTAGTCTAAATCTATTATGAAGGACAGGGCTGAAATCAGACTTCCAACAACTCTGCCAAACTGTAATGGCTTATGGATTAGATGGTGCACTCTCCATAGCCAAAAAGCCTAGAAACACCTTGCTTTTGCAGTGGAAAATTCACGTTTAGATCAATTCTAACCCAAGGAACCACTGTGAGATTTCCCAGGAAGAACCGATTTCGCAATTTGCTCCGAGCATCGCAGTTCCATCGTCTGACACCTCATCCTAACCTCTGGTCTCAAATCATTCTAACCTCTGGTCTGAAATCATCCTAACCTCTGGTCTGAAATTATCCGTGGCAACTTGAGGGAAAAGCTCTTGAGGAAACATCAGAACCTAGAGCTGGTAGAACTAACAAAGGAATTGCAAATAGTGTTTCACCAGGCTGAGATCAAGAACGGGCACAAAAGGGGAGGTAGTGTGGGTACTATTTAAGGAAGAAAAGCCTCATATTTGTAAGGCTTTGTGTAAAAACCCAGTAGCTGAGGCTTCTGTCCTAAAGATCATGTAATTATGCACAGGAACCTTGCCAGTCCCTCATGAGAAAGAAAGATTAATGAAGAATTAAAAATGATAATACTGCCAGGCTGTAGGGAATCAAAGCAGCACATTTCTGTACAGCATGCAAATATTTTTCAGCATTATAAAAATAAACAAGCTTAGACAAGTGAGCGACTCACCACTGTTTGATGAGTGCCTCTAATGCTATAGCTCAATTAACCTGCATGGAGCAATAATAACCTCACAAGCAAAGAGAAAGATCTTTCTTTAGCTTGTGAAACTAAGAGGAATGCAAGAGTCCCTATGAGGACAGCCTGTGCATACTTGCCCAGAATTACTGCTTAGCCAAGGAGCTAATTATCTTATGCATCAGGTGGGACAAGAACAGGTTCACCACCTCAATAGGGCTGGAGGACAGTTAAGCACTTTCAGTTTTACTCCTAAATTTTGAGTCACTCATACACAAAACAATCCAGTTACAGACTTCAAACTCCAGCAGCAAATTCTGCAAAGTAATTCTGTGTTTTTCTTAGAAGACGTGCACGTGATACTGTTTGTCCTGGTTGGCAACAGGTGATGGGATGTTATCAGCTAGATGAAGTCTGAGGTTGGTTTTTTAGGTGCAGAGTTATCTTCAGACATACCTGCACGCTATAATAGAGGAGGGGAACACGAAACAGAGACAGCACAGAAAGGACTGGCTGTGAGGTCCCCAGGCAATTGCAGGGACCAGCTCCCATGCTGAGTCACCCCCTGGTTAATGGGAACGTGCTGTTGCTCCGTGGCCCACGCAAAAACCAGCAGGCTGATCGCCTGATCCTGCAAAATTCACTTAACCTCAGTGTCTCCAAGACCACTGGAAACAACATGGCTATTCTGCACACACATTCACTTTGAAGTGGCTGGGAGCACCAGACTCCCAAGGGCGAGGTCCCAAATTATTTAATGAATAGTGCAGGTTATCACCAAATGCTCTTTACTTCATTTAAGTCCTACCCAAGGAGGAGGAAGGGAGAGAATACTCACAAGGATAGTCCTTGGGAATAAAGGTCCCCAATGTCTGGCACCAGCACCCAAACCTGCCAGGCAGCACACAACAAACCCCAGCGCTGTGAGAGTATTTTAGCACCTGCTCCTAACCAGGAGGAGGTTTCAGATTCCAACCACAAACATCTCCTCAGCTTCCATTCAACTGTCCCATCCCTGCTCGCCCTGATCTGCTGCCTGGGGCTCAGGTGATCTCAGAGGGTGGCACTGAGCAGGTGCATGGAGCAGTGCCAACATTACTCATCTTCATACCAGAAGGCCAGAGTCACTGGGCAAACAAGAAAAACTTCCTTCTTTTAACGAAAAACAAGAACAATGTCGCCCGGAGGGGGACAAATAATATGCATGCCCATTATATTAGATCATGGGGCAACCACAGAGAGAGGCCACCACAATACCCAAAGACTGATCACAATTCTAACAACTCTCTGGGCCAGAGACCACCTGAGCAAGGACTAGAACTGCCTCAACAACAGCCACTAGTCCTTCTCCTCAAACACTCATGGCACTGGGATCTGGGCACAGAACAGCACAAGAAAGCCTGACAGGCCTAAAGAAAAGGCAGCAAGTTGCTCAGCCTAGACTGAGATAAATAAGTCAAGACATCAACATAGAAAGACTCTCCCTAAATAACATTTCTGAGGAAAAAACTGAAAAGACCTTACTTGACCTTTGAGTTAAAGCTCCCTCACTAAAAAGTATCAGTTTCTTCACAGGGAAGTTCCTATAATCTTCAGCAACCTAATTTAGGTTTTATATTACAAAGGGAGGGGAAAAAAAAGAGAAGAATAAACACTTACAAAGCCCGGTATAAATAGGAATGTGTCATGGCTTTTAAGCATTTTGAGAAGAATGCTATGGAATTTCAAGTTCCTCCATAAAATTTTAAAAGTCACAAGGGCAGGAGGATTTATTCTGAATATACCAGTCCTAATAGCCAAACCAGTCCAGCTGTTCTTATTGGGAATATTTCTACAGGAACACATCAGTTATTTAAACTCTTATGCAGAGCTACCTAACACTACTCACACACCTGCAGAGACACAACCCTTTAGGGGCAGGTACTGGAATTTCTGCATCATTAATGAAACACAAATTCCAGCACAGGCAATGGGAGCTCTGCTACCAACTCCAGAAAGGCCCAGGTCTCACCTTTTAGATGTCTTCTTGCTAAAACCAGCTCCCGCTTACAAAGGTTGAGTCACACCAGCTCTCATTTCAGAGTGCTGCCTCCCAGACCAAGATCCACCTCCTCTGAGCTTCACAGATCTCCAGTTATTACCCCTGTAGAAGTGGGGAACTGCTGCAAACCCGAGCTGCAGTTTTGGTTCACCATCACGTTTAGTTTTGCCGTTCCCGAATGCTCCATGCCCTGCTGGGGCTCCGGCAGCACCCCACTCGTGTCTCAGCAGCCCCTGTCCCACAAGTATCCCAGCTATGCCTCAGCACCATTTTCATTGCATTGTGTGGTTTCTCCATTCCTTCCCTGATTTAGTCCAGGCCTCTCCTCAGGGCTCTCAGATAATGAAAACCATGTGAGAGTAAAATGTAATCTTCAAACACACAAACCAGTTTCATGTGCATTATCTGAAGGGAGCAAAATGTTGACAGTGCATCATTTGTCCCTACTGATAGGATCAGGCTCTTTTAATTGCTGCTGAGATTAAAAAAAAAAAAAAAAAAGAAAAGAAAAAGATTGGAATCACCATCTATGTTAAAAATAAAGTCAAAATTCAAACCTAAAAGCTTAAGTAGTCCTGAAAACAACCCAGATACGATCCCCAAACAGATATGTCCATTTTATACTACCTGAAGGGAGCTTTTTCTCATGTCAGTTGTGACATCCTGAAAATTTATATATTAAGTTGACATAAATAAAAACCTCAGGTGGAGAAGGATGCAGAGAAGAAAACAATGACTATGGCTTAACTTTAGAATTGAATTTTCTGGCTTTTTCTAGCAATACCACAATTTAAACTCTTTTAAGCCCCCATATGGAGGGGCTCTTCTTATTTCACAAAAGAGTTTCACAGAATTTAACAGGACCAGTCACAGAATCCAGAACACAGGCAGGCAGGGCCCCTCCTTTTTGTTAAAGGGCTGGGGTTTTTTCCTTTGTAAAAACAAACAGTTAAAATACAGGTACCTTATCAGTTGTCAGGTACCTTATCAGTCAGTCAGCCCAGCAGAGTTGGTAATGCTCTTTCTGAGATGCTGTGGCTCAAGGAAGGGCACAAACCTATTGCAGTACTGGTACAGCCCAATTCCACAGTGACCTCAGTGGGTGCCGTGGATCAGCAAGATGAATTACAGTGAAACCCAACAGAACATCCAGACCACCACATTTTGAGAAAGCGACGATGTTACAAAAGTGGTTTTAGTGTTGTTCTTTTATCATAACCACCTGGGGGTTTCATGTGCACCTTGTAAAAAACCTTTAATTACTCGTAAGATGATTAATTGAGCCTCACCACCACACTGGGAGGAAGATATTAGTACATTCATTTTAACACAGCAATGACTGGCTAAGTCCTGGCCTACATTTATGTTTTTTGTTGCCACAACTATGTCACTGAGGGAACTGATTTCTTTCAATGTAACTCTTCCAACAACCACTGCAAAGCAGATGCAGCTACAGTAGGAAATAATTGTTTTTAGGTGTACTGCTTAGGAAACCTTGTGTAAACCATCCCAGCACAACCTCTTCCTTGCTGATAGAAACTTCATCGCCAGTTTTCTGTAGCAACTGCAACAGTGAGTACAGATCCTGCCTAAAAGGTTTGGATCAAGGATGTTGGCATCCCAGACCTTGTGCAAGCAGGAGACAGGGGAACCTTCTGAATGTTTTCTACAGCTGGAGAAGATACTTCTGCCAGGTCTCCCTAGTAGCTGCAGCAAACAAAGTTAAAGATTCAGAGGCATGCAGTATTCCCTCCTGAGCAAAGGAACCTGACCAAGGCACAGAGCCCACAGGTAACACGTGGCCCCTCGGGCACAAACCCAGCGTGACTCCCCTGAGCTGCATTCCACCACTGGAGAGTGCTCCATGGAAACATCCCTCCAAAATCCACCTGAGCAGCGCGGGATGGGGCCAGTGGTCTCTCCCATTGCCAGCCCTACTTCCCCAAATCAGAAAGGTACTGGCCTTTCACCAGGTGGTAAATCCACTCTTCCCTCCAGGGGTGCTAAGATTTTTCTATTATTTTTTCTTTTTTTTAAAGAAGATTCAAATGTTCCGAACCCAATCCCAACTCGAAAACAGCAAAAGCTGCTTTTTTCCATGTAACTCTGGAGTGCTCTTTTCTGCCTGCTCCCCATGGCCCTGACCTTATCCAAAGGAAGGATGGGACAGGCTACATAACTGCTCTCAGTCTCTTCAACCTTCATCATTCTCCAGTAAAACGACTTGCAAATTTGTTCTTACCCAATAAGGATATCAGCACTCAGTGGGGATGATTTCAGAAAATTATCTATTCCTAATTCCTTGTGTACCTCCACAGGCTATCCCAGGACCCCAGACTGGTTTGGGTCGGAAGGGACCTTAAAGCCCATCTTGTTCCAACCCCCCACCATGAGCAGGGATGCCACGTCCCACTGGTTTTAAGTTCTGTCTCTCCAGAAATACGGAGGAGGTTTCAACTTTGTTTTGTTTCAAAAAGACAATGGGAAAACTAGGAAGATATGTTTTTCCACCCTGTTTTTCCCAAGCCCCACAACAAGACAGGCTAGCCCTAGTATGAAGCAATCAAATTTGTTTCAGCTGAACACAGAACCACCCAAATTACAACAGCAGGAAAAGTCCACCAAACCCTGATGGGAACAAAGTCACTGAAATGTGGAATTACTTTCCTTGATGGTTACAGTAACTAATCCTAAGAGAATAAATAATTCTTTTAAAAAACAAGTTTTGTAGAGACACAAAACATTTTAAAGCAAACAAATATTACTGTGATACAACTCTTAGACAAGGTCTTACAAATGCTAATTAATTCACTAAACAAAATCCTAAATTAGCTTAATTCATAAACATTCTTATAAGGGAACTGCTCAACAACATCTTGGTCTACAATTAGACACTGTAAGTGCTTTGCTAATACAAACAGTATTTAAAAACCAACTTTATTAGATCAGTGAAATTTTTTGTCACTTAAAAGAACTCTGGTTCTATATTGAAACCAATACTGATGAACCTTATGTAGCCCAACAGTAGTTACCACGGAAAATGACCAAAGACTTCTCCAAACTCCCAAAGAATTTCAGATATTTAGTATTCTAAAAAATCCAAAAGTTTATTTTAAGCTTAGACACAACCAAACTAGACAACAGTCATTCTCAGAGAGGATGAGAAAGTAAAAAAACAAGTATGAATGGCAGCATTTATGTCTGAAGCCCTTCTTCAGGACCAAGAATGCAGACTGCATGCCAGCAAAACAGGAGACGACTGAGCCACTAGAAACAGGAGGGAGCCCTCACTTTTCCAGTGCCAACCAAGCAACATGGGAGCTGCTCACAACAAGGAATGACACATCCAACAACCATCAGGAGAGATGACCAGTGCTCATGACCCCAGGCACCACAGGAGACTCCAACACATGTTCTTCCTTCCCTTAAGATGAGCACCTCACATTAACCTCACTACTCTACTAAGGCAAGATTTTAAGGCTTTGAGAATTTTGTTTCCACAGCCTCTTTATTTTGTTCTCAAGGGTTTTTTTGTTCATGACTTTTCCATTCCTATTCATTCACCTATTCATTCCTCAGTCACTGATCTCCTGCTGACATCAAATGTCTGGTTTGCCCTGAATGGCCATTTATACACAGAATTTCAAATACATTCTTGCTTAAAAAATTACATCCAAGTGTCTATGTAAACACGAATTTCATCAATCCTGAAAAACTCCTTTCACTTTCAGGCATAGTAGGCAAGTAAGACAAAGATTATATTGCAGATTTAAAAATTAATTGCTCCTAGAAGCGAGTTTAAACGATTATTCCCCAAAGTTGTTGAGATTTTTTTTCTGTCTTGAAGATTACATTTCAAGGCTACTCTGGAGAGCCAAGTAATATGCAAGACCTGGATATTTGCTGACTTTCGAGTTCTCCATACAGTCCATTACTTTTACATGGATACAATTTCAGCATCAGATCTGTCCAAAGCATGAACCAAATACTTTTGCAAAAGCTGAAGGCAGGGCCATAGCACAGAGGCTGCAGCGTGCAATCCTTCCTGTGGCCAGCACTGCATTCCAGAGCTGCTTGGGAACACATTCTCTCCTGTGTAAAAGGGGTTAACAACTGAGGAGCTCCTGCAGCCACACTGGACTCACAGGGCAGCCATGTGCCTGCTCCTTCATAAAGGACAATGATTTAGGTCTACAGCATGGTGACGGTGCCACAGACACGGGGCACGTGCAGACGGGGAAGATGAGGCACAAGAGTAGGTGCAAGTCTAACCGAGAAAGTAACTACTCATCAGAAAGTGAGAGAAGCAAAGAAGTCCTGAAAGCAAGAGCTCACAGAAATGGGTTGTGGCCCAGATTCAACACAACAGACTAAATCACTTTGACAAATCCTCCAGTGCTTCCTGAAACTGTATAACCCCAGTAACAGGCAATTTGGAACACTTCTATGAAGAACTAAGAGACCCAAGTCCTCTCTTGTATTTCGGGGGACAGAAAAGGAGAAAGAGAGCCTTGAACCTTTTTGCCAATCACCAAGAATGGCTGTTCTCACACTATTACAAACATTTGGTCTCCATGGAAGGAGAATACCTAGCAGCAAACATTGGCAACCAAGGACATTCCACTCCCACTATATTGTCCCCAATAACAAGGAGAAAAAAAATCCATAAGGCTGTTTTGATTAGGAACCCTTTGAGAGGACTTCCTCAGAAGTGAGTGTCTGAAAATACCTTGAAAGATGGGAATGTGCAACAACAGTCAGATGGGGGAAAAGAGGCATCTTGCTTTATTCTGAAAGCATTTACACTTCAGCCCAAAGTGGGAACACCTATTAATCCATGAACCTTTTTGCCAAGAACAAGGTCATTGTTTTCTTTTTAATTCAGAACAGAACCTAACACACAGCATATTCTGCATCTTGTCCTTTACAGGTGTTTGGAGCCAGGTTTTAGTTCAATACATACTCTGAACATGTCAGAACTTTCTTATATTGGGCTTTGTCTTCCCAGCAGGGTACAGCTCTGCATCTATTTAAAAGCCATCAGTAAGAATGAAGCAAGAACTGCACAACAGAGTTCTGCCCCGTGAGGGGTATGAACAGACAAATTCATTCACAGCTATAAGTATTTATACTTTAAAATAATCTTGGACTGTTGCTAAATCTAGAATTAAAGACCTATCTTTGTGTATGCATTAATACAGCAACAACCTAATCCTACATCAGATTTTGCTCCATGTTAAGAAAATAAAGCTTTAATGAGCTCAAATTTTACTTGAGCTGTTCATTCATTGCAGTGACAGTGAGCCCCAGCATAGAGCAAGGCATCATTGTGCTGGGCCCTATAAAGAATTAAATAGTGCAAATCGTTCCATCGAAAACAAACAAACAAACAAACAAAAAAAACCCCACAAAAACACAAAACAAAACAAAAAAAAACCAACACAAAAAATCCAAACCAAACAAAAAACCAACAAAACTCAAACACATTACACTTAACTGGAGACTAAAGGAAGGGAGAGAAGTGGGAGAAGCATTTATGCTTTGAGGACTTGGGGATTGCAAATTCTCAATTTCACTGTCATGGTTAGGAAAATGTGGCAGTAAAGCAATGCAACCTTATCTCTAAATAAACAAAAAGAGTGGTCAGTCTGCTGATGCAAGACAGACTAAAGAGAACAAGAGAACTATTAAACTATCTCCACTTCTGGGATTCTGGCTACTCTTTTGCAAAGTGAATGGCTTATGCTAATCAGGATGCATCTGAAATGCATCATTCAAGCCTTCTTGTACAAATATAGTTCTTATTTATCCCAAAAGATCCCCACCAGCTGGCCATGTTTGCATACAATGTTAAAGCCAACCTCAAGAGCCCGTGCATTATGAGTCATTTTACACTCAAAAACATTAGTTCCCTTCACTGTTCTTGAAGACAGTGTATCCCATGAGGGGATTTTCAGTGGAATTCAACAATAATATACTATGTTACCATCCAACCTCCTCCAGCACAAAGAAGTTACAAGTTTTCTGCTGTTTGATGGGTTTTATTCTCCTAACAGTGCTTTTCCTACAGAACATCTTTGGGGAAGGGACAAAAGGATTTGCACCAATCCCTTCTATATGAGTCAAATATTTATGCTATGCCCTCTTGAAGCACTTTCATCTAGTAACCTGTGGAATGTGATCTCCTGACCTTAACACTCAAGCACATCTAAATCAGCTGCCCTTTGAGCTGTATTACAGACTGCAGAGAATTTTTATACATTTGTACTCCAGCCATATGAAAACCTTGTGGTCCAGCTGTAGCATTCTCTGCTACGAAGCTTTAGTCCACGGTGGCTTGAGCGTGCTTCAGGAAAGAGGAACACTTTGGTTCTCCCACATCTGTGGCAGGAGCTCATGGTGTGTGTCACCATGGACAGGCAGAATGGGGAACCACCCTATGGGTACATTAACCAGCCTGCACAACTGAAATAAGTGTCATGGCAAGCCAGGCCCAGCAATGAGGTGCCAGCACCACTCCAATCCCATGTCCCACTACATGACCCGTTTTGCCCACTCCCACTCCCAGCTTCCTTTCTGCCTCCAGCCTCCTCCCCAGGGCAGGCAGCGCTGCCTGCAAAACATCTCCAGAATCAGAAAGACAAAGAGCCTGGGAGAAGACCAGACACCCCCTTTCCTCCATCTGTAAATCCCTCACTTTCCTCAAGAAAAAGAAATTATTCTGTGTTGTGTTTGGGGCTCCCAGGAATGTTTTAAGGAGAGGGGTTACGTTGCATGTAAGTGTCCTGGAAGTAAAAGAGAGGGAGACCAAGTGTCCCAGATGAATCTGCATCTTCAACCATGGGACAAATTTTTCCAGGGTCAGCTCATGACCCTATTTCCCTTGAGGAGCAGTCACTGAGGTAACCCTGGTGAAAGTCTGGCCCAAAGATTTAACAGGGTCATGGTCCTGATGGTAGGGTTCATGTTTTCATATCAGCCCTGAAAACCAACCTGATGCTGCCCATCACTCACACAGGAGCAGCACAAGGGTGCAGGGAAAGCTCGAGAACATGGTTCTTGTGTTCCCATCCAGATCTGGTAGAAAAGTTCAGTCCACAGAAGAAGTCAAGGGTGGCAGAAAAAAGTGAGACGGCAGCCAAAACCTACGCCGTGTCCTCTGCCCCGGGATGGACAGTGGAGAGTCACCTGCCCCAGTCCCCTCGTGCTGCACCTCAGCAGAGACTCAGTTCTCTGAAGGTCTGGCAGCTCAGAGCATGCTGACTTGTTGCCCCTCCTCTAAGGCAGGAACAGGACACCTTTTCCACCTTCTTTTCCCACAGAAATCCCTCCACAGAAGGGGAAGGGAAAAAAAAAATTAAAAACGAAAGAGGAATGAGGACCAGGATAGACTACAATGTAGCTTTTCCTGTATCACCCACAGGAAAAACCCACGCAGTGGGGAAGAGCTTGATGTTAAGGCTGGTTTCACCACGTGAACAGGCAGTTCCTCCTGCTGGGGGATGCTGTGTGTTTCCACAGGGAACAATATAATCCTCTCTGACACGAGGAGTCCTACTACCAGCCACACAAAATTCCACAGGTCCTTTCCTTGCAGGAAAGGCTGCTAGTGATGAAACTCTGGCCTTTGGGAAGGGGGTATGTGGTTACAGAGCCGGGGGAGAAGGAAAATGAGACAATCACAGCAGTATTATCAGTTGTAAACGAGGACACTTCCAGCACTTGGCCCCTACAGGAAGGAGTATTCTGCGAAATATGTTTCCCTGCACGGAGACTGGGCCTTCATCCAGTTATTATGTGCATGTCTCCACTGCATTTTCAGTCTTACTTTGAAAAAAAAATCTCAAAACAAAGGAAACATCTCCTCATACTCTCTCTGCACAACGCCAAGCGTGTTCCTGGCCATGTTCAATAATCTGTTAAGGCAGGTTAATTATAGATCCAACACTTTTACACCTTGTGACACAGTAGTAAAGCACTTAATGTAAAACAAATTCCAGTGTGAAACAAGAAATGCCAACCAATTGTGGCAGCCCTGTTTGCATGCGTGATACATAAAGGCACATACGTGCTCCTCTGTGGAGCACAACAAGCAAAGACAATCTTAACAAGTGGATTACAAGTACAATGATTGTGATTATTTTCTCCAACAAAAAGAGCACCACAAGAAACGCAGCTGCTTTCAAACACAGCCTGACACAAAACCACTTCAGCGACTTCCACCGAGTTTTACTCGATCCAGTTACACACAAGTACATCCCTACTGATTTGGCAATTTACTACCAGTGGTAGTGGACAAGTGTAATTTTTTTTCCTTGCAAGAATTTTGCAAGATGAAAAGTAAACTTTAGAGGAAAGAGAAGTGATGGGCAAAAGCTGACAGAGGAGAGCCAGTCTAACTCCCAGGTTTAGGCTGATGAATGAATGCAGAGTCCCTTGTGCCGTGAGCAGTCTCTTACCTACTGATCTGCTGAAGACAAAAGGGTTTTCTTCTTTTCAGAAACTGGACACTTGTAGCTCGTCGGGTCAGTCACACAAAGCTTCCCTGCTGCCAAAGGTATTCTTTTTCCCCTCGGGTTTTTGTTGTTGTTGTTTGGGTTTTTTACCCCAGAGAGTAAAGGGCAGAACAGTGGATTCAGCAGGGGCAAAGGGTGGAATTCGAGACTCAACAGGCTGGAGAACTGCAGAGCTCTCTCCAAAAGATGCTGTATTTCAAGGCGCTTTCATTTGCAAATCCTTCTTCATCCTCAGTGTCAATAAAACTGGAGGAGGGGGAGTAAACTTTTTTATCTGTAGAAATACACCGGACTCCACAGAAAGGGGAATGTGATACGAACTGGATTTGTGGCTGGACTTTTTCTTTTATTAAAAATCAATATATATTCAGACGGGAGACCGAGACAGAAGGGTTAAAATCCAATACGGTCAGCCAGGACCTGCCCGCGGTGCCTGGGAGGAGGATAGCGGTCCCTCGAGCTCGGCGGAATAAACAAAAAGCAGCAGAGTCGTAGTCCCGGTGTCGGCGGCGCCGCTGGGCTGTCAGTGGCAGCGCGGCGCGGGGCTCCCGCGGCCCCGGCAGGGCAGGGCGGCCCAAGGCATCGCGGGCTGCGCTCGCTCCCTCCCCGGGTTACCTGTGCGCGGCGGGGCCGGGCTCACGGGCGGCGGCACGGCCGGGACGGGACGGGCAGGACAGGGCAAGGCAAGGCAGGGCAGGGCAGGGCAGCTCCGCTCCTTCCGCTGCTCGGGCTCGGCGGCCGCGGGACGCGCTCGGCGGGGCGGGCAGGAAGCGACCGCCGGGCCCGCCCCGCCCGCGGCACCGCCCCCGCCCGCGCTATTGTGTGCGGGCACGGAACCGCAGGGTCCTGAGCTGGGGGGACGCGCGGGGACCAGCGAGTCCAGCTCCTGGCCCTGCACAGACACCCCAACAATCCCCCCCTGTCCCTCAGAGTGTTGTCCAAACCCTCCTGGAGCTCTGGCAGCCTTGGGGCCGTGCCCACTGCCCTGGGGAGCCTGGGCAGTGCCCAACCACCCTCTGGGGGAAGAACCTCTTTCTAATACCCAATTTAAACCTCCCCTGACACAGCTGCAGCCGTTCCTCAGGTTCTGTCACTGGTCACACAGAGCAGACACCGGAGCTGCCCCTCCACTGTCCCTCGGGAGGCTGTTGTAGACCACAATGAGGTCTCCTCTCAGTCTCCTTCAGGCTGAACACACCAAGTGCCCTCAGCTGCTCCTCACACGGCTTTCCCTCAAGGCCCTTCCCCATCTTCGTTGCCCTCCTTTGGATGCTCTCGAATGGCATAGTATCTTTCTTATATTGTGGTGCCCAAAACTGCCCCAATATTGCAGGTGAGGCCGCCCTAGTGCAGAGCAGAGCAGGACAATCCCCTCTCGCCCAGCAGCGATGCTGGGCCTGATGCTCCCCAGGACCACCCTGGTCCCTCCACAGAGCTGCCCCACCAGTGTCCCCACTGCTCCCCGCCGCTGCTGAGCACTGTCCCTGCCCTGGGGAAGTGGCAGAGCTCCGGCCCAGCCTGAGCTTCGGCCGCGCTCCAGTCCCGGTGCTCCGCAGAGGGGCTGTAAGGCCTTCACCCTACGAGTCACCCAGGCACCTGTGGGAGCATCCACAGAAGTCAGACCCAAGGTCTCACACCCGACCCACTGAGCCGGTGGAGTGAAACAGGTTTATACCAACGTACACCGGCCAAGGGGCTGACTCACCCACTTTTTCATGGCCAAATGCTGAAAATAATTGAAAGTGCAGCAAGAACTGATGATGACTAACTGCACACAGGCAGTATATTAAAGGAGTTCCCCGTATGTAGTGTTCTGCTTAAAACCAAAATGTACATCACGGAATCTTCCAAGGCTCAGCTTATCCTAACAGGAATTATCCACAGACCTCTACCACTCTACCACAGCGGGATTGAATGGTCAGTGTGGGAAGAGGAGGTGGAAGAAACTTCAGTTCTTTTCCCCAAATACAACCATGGTTTTGCTTTGTTTCAGCATTTCACCGCATAATAAAAGATGATGGCCACGCTCAGAGACATCTTCTGTCTAAGGCTTTAAAGCCTGGAATCACACTGTAGAATTTCAACTTCTAAAATAGCTTATCTTTAAATATGTCACAACCTTTAAAGCAAAGCATGTCTCCCCACTCAAAAGCCAGTAAAAGGACCCCAAAATGATAATAAAAAGAAAGACTTAAGCCAGTCTCCCTCTTTTAGATCTAACAGGAGTTGGGAATGACAGCTCTGCAGTGGAACCAGCCTCTGCATCAGAGAGGCAAAGCTCTTGCTCTGAAATGGGGTAAGCAACACCAACTTTTCCTTGCCCCATCCCTGTAATCAGGGCAAATCCCCAGCCCAAACAAAGCCGAGATAACAAACTGGTCTTTCAATTGGGACTTATTTGTGTACAAACAATGGTACCCTGTCTTTCTCACAATCCACCTCCAGCTTTTGCATATAAAGCAGTAGAATCCTTCCCCAGTGAGGTCACTCCTGTCCTGAACTCAGGAGGAGAATGATCTCCCAGTGACAGCTTTCACTTGGCTCCTGGTCACTAACTTGGAATTTCAAGAAAGAGTGAAACAAAAAAAATGAATGAAACTGTCACAGTGTGTCCACAGCTGATTTAATACACAGAGCGTAACCATGCAAACATGAAGCCCATTAAGTAGTCCCGGTATGACAAGGTGTGGCCGTAAGACACCACCAGTTTCCAAAAGTACTAAAAGTGAAAAAACTGGCCACATGTCAAATCCTTCACTGTGAAATTCTGCCTTCATGTGAGGAGACATGACATGATTCAGCCATTTACCTCTTACTTGCTCTGCGCAAACGAATCCTTTCTGACATTCTCAACTCTTAACATTGAAAAGAAGCTCTGGACAAAAGTTCAGGAAATCAAACTGCAGAAATCCCAAATGCAGAATAAATATAAACATCTATTTTTTCGCCTCATAATCGACATTCATTCATTGGAACGTTTCACTGGAACAAATGCAGAAACACACATGTAACCAGCTCATTGACATCCTGTAACCCTACAGTTTGAAAACACCAAAGGAAAAGGGCAAGGCAGAAGGAGCTACTGAAGCACATATTTGCTTGGATGCTGTGGGGTAGAGCTGTAAGGGAAACACACAGCTACAGCGAGTGGAAGAGTTAGAAAATGTGCCTCAGTCACACATCCTGTCTCCCTCCCACATGCTCAAAGAAAATATGGGAGCAAAGCGAGAAGGCAGAGTCATCAGGAAAGCACAACTATTGCTTCATGCAGGCACTGGGAAGGGGTGAGCCTTGCCTGAGGCGTGTTAACCCCAGCTCCTCTGCCGCTGTTTATTCCAGGAGCACTGCTCGTGTTTAACCCACAGTTGGAGATACCAGCACTATCGAACTGCAAAAGAACAAAGCTGCATGAAATCCAAACTCTCTTCCTTACAATACTCTCCCGCAGTATCCTCCCTTCACCCAGCTCCCGCCCAGCGCAGTCCTCAGGAGCTCCAGCGCTCATCTGAACGGCTGCCAGCAGAGGAAGTGAGCGGTTTCCACACACACATCACGCCACAATGTGGGAATTCAGGAAACAACACAAGAAAGGGGTTCCTAATAACTGTTCCAGCGTACTGGGGCCAATTTATGCAATCGCACAAAGGTGACGGTAGTTGTGTTAGAAAGCACAGAAGATAAACTCCACAACGGCAACTCAGTTCAAAGCAGGAAAATAAATCTTGGGCTTAGGAGCTGTTTGGATGACCGGGAATCGCTCCACCCACAATTTTTTAAGAGGTTGTCCTTCACATTCTTTAAAATTCCTCCATCTTAAACTTCCTCCCTCCAGGAATCACTGTAGCTCTGCTGCCCTTTGTCCCCAGCAGCTGGAGCTCAGGAAGCTGCTGATATTATCCCTCCTGTACAGACACCACCGCTCAGTCAGTGGAGAGGGGCATAAATTAATTTCCATGGATCTCTGCTCTTGGGCCAGTTTAACAGAGCTTTTCTTCTTACACATAAAAGTAAACCCTTAGCAGGGCTCGGAAGTGCCATTGTCTCTTGGGACCAGACAGTACATCCCCACCACCACCAAAGCTGGATATTCTTTGCCCAGTCTGTAAACACATTATTGGGTGAAATAAGGACCCTACCGTAAATAGACAGTAATGCAAGAAATAGTATAGTAAAAAAGACAAAGAAGAGGAGCTGAGTACGTTTACTACGTGAGCAGGAGCAAGGAACAGACATTTCTGAAAAGGGAGATCGTATTTCTTGTCACAGATGCAAAAGTCACAGAATCACAGAATGGTTTTGGTTGGAAGGGACCTTGCCATGGTCAGGGACACCTTGCCATGGTCAGGGACACCTTGCCATGGTCAGGGACACCTTCCAGTAGACCAGGTTGCTCCAAGCCCCATCCAGCCTGGCCTTGAACACTTCAGGTCAGTTTGACAGATAGATTCATTAAAGAAAAAGAAGTGAACCAACACATTAGGGGATACAGACCAAAACAAGACTAAAACATTTCAAAACCTGGTAAGAAGCGCAAGAAACGGGTGAAGAAAGTACCAAGGTATAGGAGTGGTTTGTGCAAAGTCAGTTCAGTCTGGACTTGGAGAGTCTCTGAGAGTCACAGGGCACAGGCCCTGCCTTGCTGCCCACACATACGGTGAGCCCGGACCTGCAGCACTGCAGCTTTTGCTGCAGTTTTACCACCTGGTTTTAGCACTCAGCCTTCAGGGTGGTCATGGCCATTTCAGAGTCATAGGCAGAAGATTTGGTGTTGCTGCTACATCCAGCCCTGAGCTGTAACAAAGCCTGAAGGACTCCCTCAGGTCCTGCCCTTGGGTACAGCTGGAGACCAGCTGTGACTTCTGAAGAGAAACAGAATCCATCTGACAGACACGAGATTGAGGCATGAATTATATGTAAACCCAGTTATCATTCACCAAGATGGCAATGACAGGTATTCACAGACCAACAGCACCAGAAATTACTACCATGAAACTTGACATGCACAAAATCACTAGAAAAATTCTCCTTCTCCAAGCACACAAGCAGGAATAGTTACACGCTATGTACTCCTCTGGCCTTCACTAAGTGATTGCTGTGTCTTTCTACACAAATGTATTATTTTGCCCATTCTGTATAATCAAACTTTGATGACCACATAACTTCTCGGAGGGAAGTAACTGATACAGAAACTTTTGCACAGACAACTTAATATCCTGTCTGTATTGTGATTTACGTGGTAACACAGCTCCTGCTCATCTAAGGTTTTGCATGCTACTGCCTGTGAAGATTTTCAAAAGTATGTCAGCTTGGGAGGTACCTCTAATGGAGTGTAACTCAAGTGCAGCATGGTTCCTGGGAGAAGAAAGGGCCTGCACAGGAAGGGGCAGAAAAGGAACAGCTTACACAGTGAAATGCAATATAGAGGTCAACAGTCTCATGTCACCCGTGAGGTGATTGATCAGGTACCACCTGTAAGGAGAATTATTCTAACTGCTGAACTCTGGCCCCTTTCTATGCAGAATTTCAGAAGAAAGACGTGTAACCAGGAGAGTGATAAACAACTGCCAACTATGAAAAAATAAACGTCTCAGCTTTGCCCTAAACACATTCACACCCCAGTGCCCTACAGCTAAATGTACTTGGGGCAAAATAAGGACAGCAGGGTTAGTCTGGACAAAGGGATTTCCCTACAAGACACTATTCTTCTCCCAAAGAGGGTTCTGTAAGCCATTAACTAATGCCTATCATAAATTAACAACCTTGATGTAAAAAAGTTGACCATCTCCCTTGCTTACCTGCACTCTTGCCTCTCATGTCTCCTTAAAAAAATCTGCTGAAATGAATGAAAAGATTCCTTCAACGTCCAGTGGATTCAGATCAGAGTGAACCCTAAGACATGGAGGCCCTGGACTTCAACACAGCATTTGTTTGGCCTCAGCGACTAAAGAACGATGAAATTAGACAAGAACAAGATGCACAGCAGGTTCTGCAGCAAAAAACAGACCTGATAATCCTGATATTGCAATGATCATAAAGACTGTGAGGGGACAACCACGGCTGATTTAAACCAAAAAGCCGAACCTCTTCCAAGTCTCCAGGCCTTGTAATGGTGCAACTGTATTGATAAACACCACGGGGATGGGGGAGAGGGGGTGCTTTTTGATTTTAAGCTCTTGCAACTTCTTTTTAATGCTGATGTCAAGCAGACTCAGGACTGAGAAATGAAAGAGGCCCAACCAACAGTAATCTTTGGCTGGAAGCAAACTTCCACAGCCTGGGAAGTTTAAAGGTATGGTCTCAGTGAAACACTGAGTGCCATACACATGCTAGAGCTCTACAAATTGTAGGAGCAGGACCATCTTCCCCCAGCACAGAGAAGCTGTACTAAAGAGTAAACAGCTTGTTTTGAACATGAAATTAAAGAACAGAAATTAAAGGAGAAATAATTTTATGAACAAAAAAGGTCAACGCATTGGAACAAAATAGATTAATTTCTGCTAAATGACTGCTTCAAAAAGTGGCAATTAGAATTTTTCCGAACACAGTTAGTTGTGCTCCTAAAAACAATCCTGTAGTAAGCTACGAAAATATTGATAATTAGAGACAGCAAGGTATCAAGTTACAGGTAATTGATTAACATTTTGTTTTCACATAAATGAAAGACTAAAAACAGAATTATGGAACAAAGTCTGATTAGATTTTAGAATCGAATTCAGAAGCTGCTGCCACATTCTTGAAGAGCCACAGCACTCTCTGCTGGTGATCTTTGTTCAACAGTTATTGAGAGAAAAATGAGGAATGAAAATGCATTATGTTCTCGATGTGAAATGCCATTTTTCTTTTAAATGGATGATTAATTAGATCTTGGAGCTAGCTATGTTTTTGGAAACAACACAGTCATTACTAAGAACTGCTCTTACTATGGGCAATCATCACTCACTGGAATAAATTTCACTGTCACAAATAAACATCTGATGTAGATGCTTCTCTCAGCAGAAAGCACTTCTGTGGTGCTGTAGCACAAAGACAAGCTGGTGTGAGAAATTCTCATGATGCCAAATGCTTTGGCTCCACCCTGACTTTCCATCAATTTTAGAGTCATGCCAAGAAAAACAGCTCTCCTTAAAATTAAGTCCTAGTACAGCTCCAACATCTTCCCCGACAGGAGTCACAGTGGAAATGCTGCTGCTTTAATCAAAGCAAACCTGCTCCCAAACCTGTCTCTGTTCCACCCTTTGCCAGGAAGCTGGAAAGGCTTTGATTTCCTCTCCCCAGGATGCACCCAAGCCTTGCCCACACCTCTCCTGGATTACCTTACCACACCTGAGCCTGCACAGGGACAAACAGACCAGCAGCAACAAAATAAACCCGAGGCCAAGTACCCAGCTGACAGCTGTCCCAGTTCCCAAACTGCTCAGATCAGGCATCAGTAAGAAGGGTAAAAACTGGCAAATTGAATCCGTGTGCAGCTCATGGAAGTGGGGGAAACAAAAGAGACAATGTTAAGGACAGAGTATTCATTAGCAAAGGGCTTGAGTTTCTTGGCTTTTGCCATCTGCTTCCCAAAGGCCATTTTTCAAGGTAGCTTTTTGTTCTTTAGTTTCAAATGTAGTCATGGAAAGACATCATACTCCTTCTTAGCTGATGAACTAAAGCTCAGTACACACTGAACAGCTTAAAATAATTGTCTTTTAAAATCCCCGGGGGCAGGAGGGGAAAGCAGTGTCAAAGCTGGGGTTTTTCTGCCGGACTACAGCAGGATTTGCATCAGAGCTTTACCTGACAAAACTGATCTAAAGACCTCAGCCAGCTCCCCAAATATTCATTTACACTACGGTAATAAAGACATAAAGAAATCCAATGTTTACCAAAAAACAATACACGAGAGTTCAGAATGCAGTCCTATCAACCTGAGTCACAGCAAAGCCAGGGCTCAGCTCTGCAGGGCCGGGCTGGACCTGCCATCACAAGGACCTTTCAATACCTGCAAGGCACTCAGGAGCTTGTTAATGAGGATGGCTTCGAGTACTCGGGATGCTGAAGAGATGCATTGGGAAAAGGGGTCCCAGTCATTCCCAGGGAGGGGCCTGAGGTCTCTGGTTTTTCCACCTAAAGGGACAGAGTTGGCCCTCTGAGCAGGCAGAGGGTGCAGCCACAGCTGCATTAAATGGTGTGGGAGCAAGAGCTCCCAAAGCCCCGTGGTGGGTCTGTACCCCTCCATCACATGGGAGACATCTGCAGCAAGACTATGAATCCCCTGGCGCCCAGGCCAGGATTCTGAAAGCAGCTTCATGTCTGGTAGGACACAAATATCACCTTAGGATCTGCTTCATTATGTCCCCACATATAAGCCAAATTTTGAAAATCTGACCTTTGCTTCTTCAGAAAAATCTGCATTTTGCTAATCCTGGGGCTTAGAGGGGAACTGGTGTAGTGCTCAATCCAGAAACTGCAGCGATTAAGGTGAAGTTCTGGAAGTTCAAATAGGGGGTCAGAATTGAAACCCAGGGCCTATTTCACTGTTTCAGTCAGAAGATATTTGTATATTCAGTGCAGCAAGACACACAGCACTTTCAACCATTTTTCTTTATGAAGTGAAAAGTGGGAAGAACAGAGAGAGAAACTGCAGAAACAGCTTAGAGCCTTAAAAGGAATACACACAGTGGTAAAAAAAGTGAGTTTTAACATAGTCGTAAGTCAAAGTCAGGAATAATTGTTGTAATGCATTCTGCTCCTGACAAATCTCAAATTTAGAAGAGCTTCACATCTGCTGAGAGTCCCAAGAAACTTTTTAAGCATTCAGGGCTCACCGACACTTGGCAGAGTAGGACAGAGTGACAGCCAAATGCCAAACACAGCTCCGAAACACTGCAGGAGGAACAGACATTCCTGCCTAAGGGATCGCAGCAAGTTTCCCATCACAGAAAAGGACAAAAGGTTTAAAACCTGAAGTTTTCTACTTTTCAAGGAAGCTAATATTGTGGACATAACAGCACCCAGCAAGAGATCAGTGATCTACAAGGATGAGAAGATGCTCAAAGCCTTGAGAACCTGAGTAACTACAGGAAATTACCATGATTACTTTTTTAATGTTATTAACTATACATGCCAGACTGCTCCTAAATATTCTCTTCCCACATTTCTACCCACACCTTTACCTTAGTACCATAGGAATTCTGTATTCAGCTCTGTCCCTTGATCATTAATGCACAGACTCCTAAGCTTCAGACTTCAAAGCAATGCACGGCTAAGAGTCACAGGCACAGGACTGGGACAGTGTCAAACTCTCCCTCCACCTTCTCTTTGACTTCACCGTAGGAACACCTCCTTCTACAGGAAAGCCACTGATTTATGTGGGGCTTTCCACAGATTAAGTTAATAAGGGAACCCAACAGTGCTTCATCTCCTTCCACCTTCCAAACACCCGAAAATCAAAGGAAATGGGAATGTCTCCTGGGGTAAGAGAAAAACATGAGCACTCCACAAATATGCAAGGGAAGAAACCAAAGGCTTCATTGTGTGGATATGCACTTCCCCAGGAGCCCTCTACCCTTCTCCTCCCTCCCATAAGTCGCATATAATGTTCTCAGGGAGACTTGGTTCAACTGCAAGGCCTCACCCACACTGATCGTCACCTACAACGGTGGTGGTTTAGTTTTATTCATGATTTTTCTTTTAGATTTTTCTTTCCTTTGTCCCTCACTACTTTCTTCTGCTCCAACCCTCCCTCTTTCTGCTTCTCAAAATGTCTGCATTCCCTGCTTATTTCTGCAGATTCTCTCCTCTCATCTGTAGCACATTTCCAGTACTCAAAGCTCCAGTCATGCCCCACTGCTCAAAGCTTCCAGCATATGAGAAGGAATTACACTTAACACAATACAAATGAAGAAATTACAGCACAGATATATCAAGATATAGGTCTCTACAAGACCTAGGGGACTTAGGGACTCATTTTAAAGTAACTTGCAATCAGCATTCCTTTGAGCTACATTTGAAAATTACACCAGCATTCCCTGGCAAAGATTAAGCCCCGTCAGGGTCAGGCAGAACGGCAGTCTGGGCTTTTCCAGCTTGATTTGTAGCTGTTCTTATATCACCAACTTTCAAGGAAATTACACACCACCAGACTAACACAGGTGCAGTTTCTTTAGTGGTAAGAAAGCTGCTACAGGTCATCAGATGCAGGAATTTTCATCAACAAGATGTGCCGGCTCTGAGCTGTTAGACATTGCAATGGTACAGTGGGAGAAGTGTTGCAGATACACACACTTCAAAGTGCCTTCACCAGTCTCACTGTCCCTCATAAAACACTGGGCTAAAGCAAAGTACTGATGCAGAGGGTGTAACAGAGGAATGATTTACTTTCTGAGAAGGTGAAATGTAAAGCCCAACTCAGAAATTTCTCTGCCTAATGAGAACGTTGCAATTAGGTCATCACTGAACACTGTGTAACCACAAATCGGAGCAAAAACATTCCCACAGAATAACTAATATGTGACAGGAGGCATTTGGAATGAGAACAAGATTTCATCCACGTAGCCCTGCTGCTGAATTATACAGATAAAGAGCAGCCCTGAGATAGCCAGCTCCCCACACACAGGTGTCGGGATACACAGACCCAGTTTAGCAATCTAGAGCCTAAATTCCCAAACAGGAAAGTTCATGTCCAACTTTGATGAAATCTGACAAGGCATTCAGAGCAAGTTTCAGGGTCAGAATTCTATTTAGGTCATGGATGAACTGGATCCAGGCTACAATCTTCTTTATATCTTCTATATGCTTCTAATTTCCAAACCCTATTTCTGCTAAAAAATTCAATCAGTTCTATGCCCAACCCTGCTCAGCTCAGGCTGGACATTCTGGTAAACACGAGACCTGTATTCAAATGACAAGATAAGGGAACAACAGAACAGTCTCCAGACTGCTTTGGTCACTGAAACACCCTGCACTTGGTCCTGCACTTGGAAGTACCTGTTGCTGGGACAGACAAGTCAGGAGAGGGAAGATTTGTGGGATAATGGGATACTCTTCTGATCAGGGAGATTAGGTTACGAGGCCATGCCTTGTAATCTAATTTTTCATGTTTAATGAAAAATTATCATTAAAAAGTGGAGTAAAGATGAACTAAAGCGGAATTTGCTATTTTATGCTGCATTAGAGCTGAATTGAGGATCATTTATTAGAGGCAACACTGAAAATTTTAACCTGAAAATTGAGTGGGGATCTTCTTGATGCATCTCACGATGGGAGAGTGCAGGTGGGAATGCCAAGGACCAGAGTCTGGGCCTGGATGTTGTGAGAAGTCCAAACAGCCCACCAGGAGTTTGGAAAGTGTTGGGCTGTCCCACCACGTGCTGGACATTGGTGGGACTCTGGCTGGTTACAGCCCCAAGAAAAGCAATGAGCGTCTGGGATCACACAAGTCCCTGTGTCCACCACAGCTCCTCCACATCAAAGATTTGGCCTTCCAAGCACTCACCTTCCTCAAAAAGTACCCCGGAATTGAGGCAGATGGGATTTGAGCTGCTTAGACCATGGGGCAAATACCACAGTGAATATTCATGGCCCTACCCGACTCAGTCTAAGGAAAGGCCTGAGGGCAGAGGGAGCAGCAGGGATGGCCAGAGCCAGAGCGTCTAGGGGGCTGGGGTGGGATCCCACTCTCCGACAAGGCAAAGCCTTTAACTCTTCGGGGATTATCACCCTCGGACTGGCATTCTGTCCTCTCAGAGATCAAAGCAGGAGGATTTGGACACGTTCCTGTTAATTTGGAGTTGGGTCAGGTGCGGATGAGCTCCTGTGGGACCGGGACGAGCGCGGGAAGGAGGGCAGAGCAGGGGCCATCTCCCGCAGCTGGGGCAGAGGCCCCGGGCCGTGGGTAACAAAACAGCGCCTGCACTGTCCGGACTTGAAAATGGACCTGGGAAGGGGCAGGATGGCTCTGCGTCCCCTTCGCACCGACCCCCCCGTCCCCACTGCCACACACGCCCAACAGCCGCCACAGCCCCTCAGCGCCGCTTCCCCACGACCAGACTCTCCCCAGACCACCGGGGGTGCCCGCGGCGACCCCCGAGCAGTGTCCGCGGTCCCGGAGGCTGAGGGATGACCCACAGAACCGCCCCACGGCCGCCCTGGGAGGAGGACATCTCCGTCAGGGCAGCTCCCCTCCCCGCCTCGGGGGGACCGTCCGGGCGGTGCGAGGAGGGGACGGCGCCGGCCCTCAGCCCCCTCGGAGCGGCCTCGCCCGGCGGCCGCAGCCTCCGCTCCGCTCTTACCCCGCGGGCGCCTGCCCCGGCGGCCGCCCGCTCATCCATCCTGCGCCGCTCCCCTCCGGGCTGACAAAGCCGGCATGGCAATGAGGGACACCAGGGAGCTCTGGGAAGTGCCCACCCCAGATCCAGTGATTAACTTTCACCAGGCGGCTGCAACTACGGCACCCGGCATCCCCCGCCGGCCGCGCTGCGGTGGCGGCCGGGAGCTGTAGTTCTGCCCGCCCGGGCCGGAGCGGCCTTGGCTCGGGGGAGCCGCCGCCTCGGGCAACCACGGCTTGAGCGAGGAGGAATCCCAGGATCGATTAGGGTGGAAAAGACCTCTGAGATCATCGAGTCCAACCTGTGCCCGATCCCCACCTTCTCACCCAGCCCAGAGCACTGAGTGCCACGGCCAGTCCTTCCTTGGACACCTCCAGAGATGGGGACTCCAACACCTCCCTGGGCAGCCCCCGCCGATGTTTAATCACTCTTTACATGAGGAAATTCCTCCTGATGTCCAACCTGGCCCTCCTCTGGCACAGCTGGAGGCCGTTCCCTCTCCTCCTGTCCCTTGTTCCCTGGGAGCAGAGCCCGACCCCCCCCAGTTCCCCCCTCCTGTCAGGGAGTTGCAGAGCCAGAAGGTCCCCCCTGAGCCTCCTTTTCTCCAGGCTGAGCCCCCCCAGCTCCCTCAGCTGCTCCTGCTGCTCCAGCCCCTTCCCAGCTCCGTTCTGTTCCCTGGACACGCTCCAGCCCCTCGATGTCGTTCCTGAACTGAGGGGCCCAGAACTGCCCCCAGGATTCCAGGTGCAGACTCACCATTGCCAAGTACAGAGGGACAATCACTTCTCTGGCCCTGCTGACCACACTATTCCTGAGAGGCCAGGATGCCATTGGCCTTCTTGGCCACCTGCTTTTAATGTTTCTTCTACAATATTTCTAACTAACACCATTCCTTGCCCCAGAAAGATTCTCAACAAAAGCAATAAAGATGTAAAAACCAGACTGTCAAAGATTCATGTCTAGAAAGGTTGCCATGTCAAAATAATTTAGGAAGACCAGTATGACTCCAGAGGATATAAAATTTAATAAGAAACTTCTAGATGCCTTCAGAACATTTTAGCACCTGGCAATAGTCAGGTGCTAAAAAGTATTAATAGGTAAAGCTTAAAAAAATCTGGAAACCCTGTCACTCAAGTAATCAGCAGCTGGTCATCAAGTGTACAGCTCTTGCGATCTCATGTTGAAGTGTTTCATCCATTTTTATTTACAACCCATAAAGTATCTCTCTGGCCATGCAAGGTTTGCTGTGTTAAGCACACAGAACAATGCATAAAACAAGCCATGTGGAAATAAAAGGACATTTTAGAGATGCGAGTACGAAGCATCCAAAGTCAGGTGGAAAAATGCTTTTAAGCACAGACATCTGCACTCACAGAACACTATTACTCCTTGCTGTTTTTGATTAAAGACAGCTTTGTTTTGTTACTTTGGATGAAGAGAGGAAAAACCCAGCAGAGTTAGTGGCCACACACCAGCTTCCACCGTAAACATCCAGAAGGGAGGGATGGAGGGAAAGGCTGTTACTGCTCCATGGGAATCCAGCAGCATGGGGGCATAAGAGTGACACAAAAATGGGCTGTGCAAGGCCTTGTTTGCAAAAGCAAGACAAGAATGTATTAAAAAACATGGTGGAATGTTTGTTTTTGTAGTACTTGATTTCCGAAATCCAGTCTTTTTGTGGCTGACAAGCTCCCTCCTTTCTTTGCAGTTCCTGCAGCTGTCGGGGGTCTGCACTCCTGCCTGGGGAACACGAGTACAGCAAGCAAGCCCTCCCAGAAAAAACCTGAATCATTCATGCACAACCAGACAATGGTTGGAAGAGTCACAAAGGATGGGAGGAGGAGGAAACCACGGCGCTGTAGTCATTTGCATTATTTCTAGTTTCTTTGCAATAGTCACTTTCAGCTGTAAAATGTAACAATTATGTATTTCATACCTGTTTCACCACTACTGGGCTTTAATTTGCATCCCACCATGATCGAGTAAAATCTGGCCAAGAGGTTGTGTCTCTTGAAACATGCGCCTTCATTTTGTTTTGGTGTAATCAGGTACATTCATAGAAATTAACGTAAAAGGGTAGTCTGTGTTGTGGTCTCACATTCCCTCCATGGTTCATCCTGGCTGCTTTATATTGTGCAAAATCTCATGGGAAGAAACACCACCACTGCAGGGGATTCGCTAGGAATCAAAACAGGCTATCTGTCACTGCTTCCACACCACTTTTCTTGGATCCAGCAGGAAGACACACCGGTTCAGCTGGAGCACTGCATCTCCTCCCAGCTCTTGGGTTGTCCAAACCCAAGGCCAGGCTGAGGCTGGAGAAGTCTCAAGTTTGGTTTAGAGCCACCCTGTGCTCACATTTGGGTCCTGCAGCAAGCACAGGAGCCAACACATGACAGCCAACACATTCCCAGTATGGGAATCCAGCACAGGACCCATGTTGGTGGGCCTCCACTGACAGTCCCTGTGGCTCTGCATGTGCTTTAAGCCACACTCAAACCTCACTGTCCAACTGTGCAGTTTAACTATGCTACTTTTACTGCTTTTAGGACTACAAACTTGAGCAAAGGCTCATTGCATTTGTTTGCCTGTAACTTCATTTTTACCTGCCTGTTTTCAAAATTTCCCCTATATTGACATGAAATACATTAGTTGCCTACTATTAGACAAGTTCTCTAAGTGAGAAACACTTAAACTTGTTTTGTTGGTTTTTTTTTACTTGACTTACACTTCAAATTGTCATCTTACTTTATTACTGGATGGTATGGAAGTTTTAACATAACAGCACATCTGTAACAATTTACTTCCCTACCAACCAAGTCCCCTTTGTTGATGACTGGGTGCTTATAGATCCACTGGACAAACATAAAAAGGAGATTTAGAAATGTAAGTAGTTAAAGTAGGAAAATTAGCTCTGATTCCCAATGCTAGGAAGAAGAAATTTTAATTGTAAAATCTGAAATAAGGACAACATACAAACTGGGAGCACTTTAAATACGTTTATTCAGCAGCTATTACAACCAGCCTCCAAAAAATTGGAGTCCGCTCTTGTTTCTGAACCGTGTCAAGTGATGAAAATGCCTCTAAGATGGAAGCTGAACAGTGCACTCCTTTCTGAGATATATGTCTAACAGGGATTAATCTCTTTGAAAAGGCAAAATATAAATATATACACTCTAAATTCACAACAACAGTTTCAACTCACTACATTAATTTAAGTGGGATAACAGTGGACAAACCCACATCATGTAAACTGCAGTTGGAAAATCTCTGCTCTCTCCTCCTCCAAGCCTGTCCCGTTTACATTCTGGGATGTGCCTCTGGCAGAGCTGGAATACAGAAGCTGAAGTGTTGGATCTCAGGGGCTGTGCACAGGACGGGACGTGGGGCTCTGCTCTCTACACGTTGCTCAAGGCATCCACACCAGGAAGAACCTTCCCTGTGAGCAGTTAAAACACACCAACAAAGTTAAGAACCCCTCTGTGCTCAAACAATTAAGCTTTCCTTTACAGCTTGCAACTGCAACAGTTATACATATTAAAACAGAAGTAAATCAGAATTCCCAGGCTCAGAGTGGAGGAGCTTGGCTCCACACATGCTCCTGAGGACCACTGTGGTTACATGGACACTGCTGCACACAGCAAGTCCTCCTGCAGCCCCCCACAGTCCCAGAGCACAGCTGCCCCTGGATGTCAGCAGAGAGATTCCCAACACACCCAGCCATCAGTTCTCAACTAACAGTAAGGGTACATTTCTATCCAAGTCTCTGCTAAAGTCACATCCAAACACTCAGCATCTTTTTCCACTACATTTGATGGCAAACGGATTTTTTATTGGATTTAAGGAGTTGCTGCATGTTTTCTTCCATCCCTAGTGGCATGTAAATTAGAATTTTGGAGTGTGTAGTGGAAATGTTAAGAATTAAGGAAAAAAAGCCTCCTACAAGTCTAAAGTCTTTAACTGAGACTAAAACACCCAGATCAAGCTATTTACGTGTCTCAATCCAAGTGATGGAAGCAAGGAATATGCTCATCTTTGAGTATGAGGGCCCAGATTATTCAAGTGCAATGTTTTCTAAAGCATTTTTAGCTTTTTGTCCTACTTTAATAATGAAGAGACACCACTCTGGTTTTGCCTTTTTTCAGAAAACTGACCTTCTAATGCTCAAGCTGTGCAACAGGACTGAATTTTAACACTGTTAACAACTCATGGTTTGCTGGGGTTTCAGGGATTTTTTTTTTCCCTTTTTAATCTTCAGAAGCTTTTCTAATTAGCCAGACTTCCGTTACATTTAAAAGATCACACACACCCCCCCACATTTTGGGCCAAAACTTAGCCAAGTTTGTCCTTTTGAATACACAGTGTTTCCTTCGAGCCATCCGCATTCCTTCCCTTTCCCATCACTCCCTAGGCAACAGAAACAAAAGCTCTGTCTCCCATCTAACTGCTGGAAATAGCAGCTGCAAGGCAGTTTATTGCAGTTTCTCCTCTCCAGAGGAGCTGACAGCATTAGGTGATTTACACACACTGGGAAACAGCTAATTAGCAGAGGAAAGGAAAACTCGTTTAGAGTACACTGTAACTCGTTAGAAGAATGCTGCCAACCCTCACCATTTTGAATTCCAAGTACCCTCGTGCAGGGTTGTCCCTGAGCACTAGAGGGCTCCCCAAAACCAGGGAATTCCATACGAAGGGCTGAAAAGACCAGCTCTGAAGAATTCCAGACTACTCTGATGAGATTTCCTTAACAGAAACCAGGCATTTTAACGGGCTGGTTAGCATGTCCTGAGGAATCACCTACAAAAGCCCACTCTCCGTTTGGTTTTCTATTCCAGCATTTTTGTTTTCTGGGAGAGGCAGACTTGGCTGTTTGCAGGAATACTCCATTTTCCTTCCTCTATGAGGACTACAAAAGAGCAGCAGGAGGAGCTCATTGCTCCAAAGCTATGTCCAAACTCCACATGGTTGGACAGAGAAGACATTCACTCTATTGTTGTGCTTTCTTGACTACCAACACATAATAGAGCACCCAGGACTTTGGATTTACTCATAGTGAAGATAAAAGAGCAGTTACCCTCTAGCAGCTCCAGGCTGGCACCACCTCCTGTGCTGACATGGCTGACTTTATCCTCAGTGTTCCACTTAGCACAGCAAGTAGCTGTATCTCCACCACCTGTAGCACAAACAGAATCAATGAGACACACAAGAAATTCAGATTTGATTCACCTGAAGGCCCACAGCCTTGCTACAAGCTGGTGTTGCTCCCAAACACTCAGCATTAGGACATGCAGCAGTTTTTAAAGTCCCATCTCCAAGCTGAAGAACAGATGAAAACATGAGGAAGGGAAAAAAAATTTGACAAGTATTTTTAACATGATGCTGGCAAGCAGAAGCTTCCTTGGGGCATTTAGAAAAACAACAACAAACACAACTACTAACCAATAATGGTGATGCAGCCTTTTCCAGTTACTTCTACAACTTTGTCCATCAGGGCTTTGGTTCCTTTGGAAAACTTGTCCCACTCAAAGACCCCAACTGGACCATTCCACACGATTTGCTTGGCCCTTCCCACAACTTCAACAAACTTCTTCACACTTTCAGGGCCGCAGTCCAGGCCCTAAGGAAGGGAGAGAAGCCACAGATACGGTCACTGCCAACCCTCACCTCACATGCTCCATGTCCAGCTGGGATCCCCTCATCCTGGATCTGAAGCAAGAGTTTCTCTGTATGCACTGACAGATTTGCCAGCAGTTGCTGCAGGAGAGGAGAGTCTGGTGTGGTATTTATCTTCCTAATACCAGTAAGTGAATTTTAAACCAATGTCAGATGCTTGAAGCCTTAGTTAGAAACCTTTGCCAACTCTACTTAAATTCCAAATAAAAGGGATTCCAAATAAAAGGATTTCTACTGCAATCAGATCTGAAAGTTGTAGAGGAATTTTGCTGTTTTAATCCAAATCTCACAAAAGCTACTTTAGACTTAGAAATTCAGGACAAACAACAGGGCTTCAATTTCACTAAATCAACCAACTCTACACAGCTTGAGCGCCCTCAGAAACATTTGCCACAGATCACAATTACTGCTCCTGCTGCTTTAGGAGGTGTCCTGCCCACCCCACTGCTGCCTTTCAGTGCCTCCTTTCGGTCCCTTGCCTATTCAAACCTACCATCCAGCCAGCAGGGATGCCTGAAGCCACTGTGGCTTCCCCAGTCTTTGCATTCTCATCAAATTTGTCAGCAGTGATGAAGTCAACAGGCAGATTAATCTTCACACCGTTCTTCTCTGCCTTGGCCATCAGGTCCTTGACAATTTTTGACCCCTCTTCATCAAACAGAGAGTTGCCAATCTAGAGAAATTATTTGGGAAAAGAGAAAAACGTTTGTTTAGTTCCTGGTCGTTACAGAAGAGAACAGCAGCAGCCAAGCCCAACTGCTCAGCAATTCTGGGAAGCCTATTTTCTTAAAGGATCTAGTGAGACATGGGCAGTAATCTGAGTTTTGCAAAGGGATTTTCAAGCAACTTCTCAGTGCTTCCTACTCTTCCACAGAGCCGAGACAGCCAGTGCCCCACATCAGGACATACAGGGGCACTCAGACCACAGAATTGCTCTCTTCTTACCTCCATGTTGTTGAGCACTTTGAG
Organism: Pipra filicauda; assembly: GCF_003945595.2. Classification (NCBI taxonomy): domain Eukaryota; kingdom Metazoa; phylum Chordata; class Aves; order Passeriformes; family Pipridae; genus Pipra; species Pipra filicauda. The sequence continues at coordinate 80,123 of NW_024104815.1, forward strand.
GAAGGTGAATGCCATTCCACCACCTATGATCATCTCATTGACCTTATCCAGCATGTTATTGATCAGCTGGATCTTATCCTGAACTTTGGCTCTGGCAAGAGAGAAAAAGAAAAGAATGAATAATGTAACCACAGCCCAAAACTCCTCAGGTAAAACTTACTATCTAGTAATCTTTAGCTAAGACAGAATGAAGCCTTGTAAGGACTTTTTGGATCAAAGCTGAATTAATCAACTTGCTCTTTGGTAATGCCAGTGTTGTGATTGTGGCATGTCATGGTTGTTTTGAGAGAATGAACCAACAAAGGAATTGTTGGGAATGGGCAGAAAGGGAATTTGGCGAGTTAGCAGGCCAGCATTACACATCACCTTCTCAGAGCATTATTCAATTCTCCTTTTTTTTTTTCTATTTAAATATAAACCTCATTTGGCACGTTAGAGCCTGACTTCCCCTGACTGTCCAGCAAAGTTAATTCACCTGATGACATACACTCCACAGAGCTGCCCCCTAGACTGGGCACAGACGTGACGAAAACGGCCTCAACCGGAAAATATTTCTGCCCAAAAGCAGTTCCTTGGTTTGCACCTTCAAGACCCTTTGCAAAGCAGCTGCCAGGGCAGAGCAGGGCCTGCCCAGCTGCAGTAGGGCACTGTTGCATAATGCCAGGTCGGGTCAGTTTACAGAGTGCTGAGCCTGCAGCCTGTACCCTGCCCTGGGGAGGGAAGGTCACTGCCCATGTCCCGGGGCTGTTCCATGGCTGTAACTGCTCTCCCAGTGCAGCCAGACAAGCTGCTGGGCACTGTCTCTGCCTGGGGAATGCCAGAGGTCAGGAGATGATGACCAGACCCTGATCATGTCCACAGGAACAGACACGGTCAGGAAGCTGCTCTCTAATGCACATCCTACAGAGATCTCAGGACTCAGCTACAAATCTGAACTGTAGGTACACTTGAAAGGAAAGCACTTGTTTGAAGCAAGACAAAACAACTTTTAATCTCTTACAGAGGAGCTAGACAAATACAGTCACTATGTTGTTGAGTCTTACCCTCCAAGGATTGCCAAGAAGGGTCTCTCTGGACTCTCTAGAGCTTTGGCAAAATAATCCAGTTCTTTCTTCATCAGGAAGCCAGCAGCCTTCTGAGGCAGATTGACACCTACCATGGAGCTGCAGAATAAAAGTAAAAAGTGAGAAAAGGGAAAATTTTCTATCAGTACAGGTGCAAACATCCTGGTGTCTCACAGCATTACAAAGCCAATCCTTCAGTCAGCTGCAGCAATAAGAACAGCTGCATGAAAACACATGCATGAAAACACACACAGGGGCTTTGTTTTCCTAGTTTGATAAGATGGCTGTACGTGCTTATGTTCTGAGACTGGTTTTGCCCACAAATATTGATATGCAAGACATTCATAGTATTAACTAGTGATCCGAAACACTGAGGGACAAATAAGCAGAGCTAGAGCAGAGATTTCATCTTCCAAGACAACCACTACAGTTTGCAAGTACATGTATCTAAACACATTTCATGAGAATAATCACCAAGGAGAAATCAAGCTTTTGGAGAAGATGTTTGTTGCAATTGCAGGACTATTTACACAAGCCCTAAGCAAGTAATTTTTATATCTTCAACGTCTAAAAGTCACTGCAAGTCTTAGGCTCTTGTTTCAGCTGTCTCCTGTTCCCAGAGGCAAACTTGAAAGAGCATACACTGATGACAAATACCTCCAGTAAATCTATTACTCAAGAACAAACACAGCACAACAGTACTGGGATAAGCCCAGAAGGAAGTTAAAACTCCTTGTAGGCAAAGCTGTCTGTGTTTCCATGGCAGCCATGGTTCTGCAGTTGTGCCTGTGGAAGGGAAATGGGTACACACCTGTGAGCTCGGTGGGCAGTTCCAAAAGCATCGTTGACATAGATATCTCCCAGTTTGGAAAGAGAGGCTCTGAAAGCCTCCACCTTCGGGGCATCAGCCTTGATCTAAAAAGAGAAATAAGGACAAGTTTGTACACTTAAGAGTTGATTCTGAATCTAATGTCAAGTCAGCAACTTGACTCATAAGCCCAAAGCAAAGAAGAGTCAACAGGAGGAACTCATCAGTTCATCCGGTGGGTCACTGTATTTCAGACCCTCTTTCCCAGTCCAGCAGGAGTAACAAAAAGGTTTAAGTGGTTTAAATTCCAGATTAAACTCCCTGAGACTGTTCCACTTCAAGTTTACATTCCATAAACAGAGCAGGAATGAATTGCAGCACTACCAACCTTTCAGTGTCTCTCTCCAACAGATTTGCAGCTTTGTGTGGTACACACAGGTAACACAGGAAGGGGCAATGCTGAGATCAGACTAAACAAAGTCATGCTCGATTACTGAAGAAAGCAAGCATAGTCTCCAAGTGCCACAGGTAAAAGGATGAGCTCCTGGAGGACTGATTTAGCAACTGCACTGAGGATTAACTCATAAACAGTCTGATAAATAGCCTGCACACTACAACATGCCACAGTGAAAGCAGCCAGCTCTGGAAAGCTAGAGACAGGCACAGTGTGTAGTGGGCAACAACAGATATATTTCTGTTAAAACACTTTTTCTCCATCTCTCAAGCATCCTACCAAATCCTTCTGGAATGGCTTATGCAGTAGAGTTTTCCTTCCCATCCCGAAGAGACAGCAGAGTTCACTGGGACAGCAAGTGACTGCTCAGACCTAGTTTCAGCCACTTGCTCTTGGGGAACAGCCCATTCTGGCAGTGAAGCCATCACCTCTCCGAGTGCTTTCTGCTCCAATCAGCTCATGTCAGGCCCCTGCCAGCACCCAGATATGACACCACAGGAACAATGGCAGGAAGGCACTGCAATATATGGCAGGTGGGTTCAGCCCAGCTTTGGGTGCCCTTTGCAGCCCAGCCTGAGCAGGAGACAAGCCAAAGGGACTACACAGATTCTACATCAATGCTAACAACTGCTCCTTCACTCAGTAAACTGCCTGGCTTTCTGCAGAGACTAAGTGCTCCCATTAAAACCAGTGCCATCTGCAAGCAGAACACAAGAGGTTCCAATGAAGGAACCACTACCACTCCATTTGCTTTGGAAAGCCACAGCTTAAGCACCAGTTAGTAACACATAGTCTTGTGCTGCATCACTGTTTCCACAGCACTGCCTTTGAGCTCCGGCAGGATGAGAAGCAGGTCTGACAATGGCACATCTCTTGTGCTCAATGCAGTGTGTGTCTGTATGCAAACACCCAGCTAAATCATCTGGGAGTTAGAGGAATGCACAAAACCAAAGGACTGCTTCCCAAAGAAAATCAAATCCTGACCCCGCTCTTCTCCCTGCCACATACTGGCTTGCAGCAGTTCTACCAGTGAATAATTCCTGACTTCCTCATTTCTCCTTGCCATCTGCACAGGCCCACTAACTCTCTGAGCTGCTTTTCTAAGGCCCAGGAGTCCTGTGTCAGCCCATAAAGGGCACCACTCCGTGTCACATTCCGCTCCACACACTGGATCCAAATGGAGCCCAGGCCTGTGTAAAGCCAACGGGGTCAGCATTGCTAAGAAAAGCAGCTGTCTGGAGCAAGCACCCTTCCTGACCTTCAACTAAAGGTCAGAGGTACAAGGCAGCCTGGTTCTAGATGACTGCTCCTAAGAGTAGACAGGCTTAAAGAAGGGTTTGATAATGCCTGTGCTACAGAATGTTTAAATATTACATTAAAATATTAGCCACGTAACCAAGAAAGAAGCATCATTCTTATAGGCCTAGTGATAATAAACTAGATAATAAACTATCTCCAACAGACCTTGGTTTTCATTCTAGACATCCAAAAATAAAGTCTAACAAGCAGCAACCAGTTTCCTGTACAGTCCTATTTTGTTAGTTTTTCCTTCTTTTACAGACTACACCACCTTCCACAGAGTCATCTATAGCCTTTCACTTGAAGTGTTTCATCTTGGAAACTCAATGCATTCCACTTAACTTTTGCATAGCAGTGGGACACGCTGAACTAAATATCCGTGACATCCTTTTGGGAGGAAAATCATAATCAGTGTTTTAGACAGGCTGCTGGTTCCTTGTCAATCTGCAGCAAAGGAGGTCGTAAGACCAGAGCAGGCATACAGGAAAGCCAGACTTGAAGTTTCACCTTGTTCCCTGAAGCATCCTTCCCTTTCCCTTCTTCTTCTACATGGAATCGGAGGTTCTCTAGCAGGATGACGGAGCCAGCAGCAGGATTAGCACAGGCTTTCTCCACCTCAGGGCCAACACAGTCCTTCAGGAATAAGACCTCCCTGCAAACACAAGACAGACACTGTGTGACTCTTCCTGTTGGAAAGGAAAGCATCCAGGTCCACTGCCAGGGGGGGCCTGATGCCCACCAGACTGCTCCTCCACCTTACCTGCCCAGGAGTGCCTTAAGCTCCACAGCTACTGGGGCCAAGGAGAACTTGTCAGGCATGGGAACACCATCCGGGCGACCCAGGTGACTCATCAGAACCACTGATTTGGCTCCATGGTCCAAGCAGTGCTTGATGGTAGGAACAGCTGCCTTGATTCTGTAATGGCATAGAAGAACAAATTAAAAAGGATTCAATCAGTTTACCAGGCAAACAGACTAGAATCACTTACACAAGAGCCCTGGGAGTTGTCCCTCAAAAATGATAAAAGAAACGGAGCAAAAGAGCTGGACAGAACAATTCCTTAAAAAAGCATCAACAAAATTCCCCATCCTAGCCTGTTTCATGTTTCACTGTTATATTCCAAGTGACGTAGGACACAGAAGTAAAATGTGTTTTGTCATCTAAAGTCTGCTGATTGCTCAGCTATCATAAGAAATGCCAGGACAGACTTGAACATTACCAGGCTTCCTGGGTTAGTCTGTGATCCTGCACCAACAGAGAAATTATGGGAATACTGGGCAGTGAGCACACAGTGGTGAACAAAACCGGCACCTGCCTGCAAGTGGGAGACCAGCAGGACAAGACATCTGGTATCACTGTTTCTAACCCCCAAGTCTTTGTGTGCTGCACTGCAACAATTATTCTAACATAAGCCAACAACTTAGTGTAGTTTGCTAATAGTGGCAGGAGGGTTAATTAACAATTGTTGGACTTGCTCTGAGACACCTTTAATATTCTGGGATGGGCAATGGCAGCTTAATCACCGTAATGTTCCAGGTACTGGGCTGAAGTAAGAGAGGAAGCAGACTCCGGGGCCTCCATCTGGGATGGAAATTATGGCTCACCTCTGATTGTTGGTTATTTTGTGATCCTTCATTGGAACATTGAAGTCAACCCTAGAAAAAAAAAGCAACCAGAAATAAAATTACATATTCAACAAATTTATTTAATAATGAGTGAGGGAACCTGTCAGTAAAGGTGCTGGCTAGATCAAATTAGAGTAAGATGTTCAGCTCTGCCTTGTACTCAAGTTCCCTTTTGAAATCAGTGTGTTATCAACCATTTCTGCTTGTGATAACAAAACACAGAGAACAAACACTGCTGGAATGACTCAGTAAAGCTGGGCCACCAACACCTCCTAACGCACCTCGGTAGCAGTGATGCTGCACAGGAAATAAAACTGAGATTGAACCTTCTATTTTTAAACAGCATCATCTCAGATCCCACACGAGGAGCTTCCATGGGAAAGGAAGCAAATAATGACAAATGACCTTGTGTTCTCTAAGGAGGTCTCTAAAATGCTTGGCTGGACTACTGTGGCGAGCAGGCAGTCCAAGGAAGCTTTAATTTCTGTTCTCTGCAGCTCTAATCTCTCTGCAGCTGAGTGCTGTGGCTTAGCACATTCTCCCTGGAAGACCTGACTTCGATCTAGAGGTAACTTCCTTGGTCGTGCCAGCTGAAGGGATGGAAGGGAGGAGTCTCACCGGCATCCCTTGTGCCCATGTGCAGGAGGCCTCGTTGCGTAAGCACAGAGGCAGAAATCGCTGGGAGGCCCGGAAGGAACCCCCAGGACTGTAACAGCGCACCCGAGCGAGGAGAGCCAGTGTGCTGCTACAGTCCATCTGTAGTCCTACACACTGAACAACAACCGAACTCAGCAACTCGCACCAAAGAATTCTCTGACAGCCTACTCAGCACGGGAAACAAACGGGAAGATGGACGAAAGCTGCCAGCAAAACAGGACTAGCTGAGCAGAAAGAGATTGAACTGGCAGCCCCAGAGCACAGCGAGCTGATTCTAGAAAGGGGAAGAAAGGCACCATTATCGTGCCATTATCCTAAAAGGAGAGAATAAAAGAACAGTTTGCTTTACAGAGCCATCAGAACTACAAAAGAAAGACCCAGCTCAGCCCTCTTCCCCACTGCAGACAATTGAAATCTGAGCTCCCCTGAACCCTTTCTCCTCCCCATTCCCAACTTCTCCTCATGGGCCGGAAGCTAAGCAGGGTGTGAGTGTACCTAAATTATGATGGACATGAGCAGAAAAAGAAGAGGTATCGATTTTAGTACTACTGAGAGCACATGGCGACTTGTTTCAGGGAGATGAAACACAGGCAGGAAACACAAAGCTTGGCAGGTCACCTGCAGTGTTTGAATAGCCCCTCACAGAATTGTAAAGGTAGATTTGTGCATTAATTATTGGAGATTTCAAGGGGGCAAACCCAACCCATCCTCTGTCAAGGCACGGCTGCTCTGTAAAACGGCTCAGAAAAGGGGAAAAAAACAGTCAGAGAGAAAATAGAAATCGGGTGCTACAGAGATAGAAAGATCTTTTGTTGTACCAGCTTTAGGAAGCACATAGAAATCCTGAGCAAGCTTCTTCAGTACTCGCTACAGGGGCTGGTTTCTGGTAATTAAATTTCTAGAGAACTACTTCAAAATAAGGTTACAGAGACAAGAAGAAAAGAGCAAGTTGTCTGACAAACTACAGGTAAAAGAAATTATACTTTTGCTATCCCTGCCTACTCACAAAATAGTTAACGGACATGTAGCAGCCACATCATAGTGACCTTGAACAAACTATCCCCTAATAAGAGTATTTCGAGCAACATGTATCACGACGTACCTCGCTGCCCTTATCTCCCAGGATTTGGCAGCAATTCCAACATTAGGCTTTCAGGCCTTGATACTTTGTAAATAAGCTATGAACTTCGATTTTATGGTTTTAGAGCAGGATGTGCTGAATACCTGCGATGATGCCTCATCCCTGAAGTGTCCAAGGTCAGCTTGGACGGGGCTTGGAGCAATCCGGTCTAGTGAAAGGTGTCCCTGCCCATGGCAGGGGGTGAGTTTTAAGGTCCCTTCCAACCCAAAGAGGATGGAAAGAGAAGAACTTTAAGGTTCCTTCCAACCATTCCAAGAATCTGTGATTCGACTCCTGCTGCAAAAAGCTGAATTATTAGCGATATTTGGGTAGCTGGACAGAGCCACAGCTTCGCTTTTTTATTACAACGCTTACTAAATTTGCAGTAAGGAAAAAAAAACCACCTCGGAAATAAGTCCTTTTGGGGTAGTTCTCCCGCCCAAAAGCAGGGCAGTCTGGCTGGATTTCCCCTCAGGCCGCCTGTGGCCGACACACGTGCGAGCGGAGCGATCCAGGGCGGCAGAGCCGGGCCGGGATTTACGCCCTGCCCGGCCGGCACGGCCCATCGCTGAGGGACGGGGGAACCTCTACAGCAGGCGACTAGGGAAAAAAACGAAACCAAAACCCCACAGATCGCGACGTGCTGGGCCTGGGCACAGCGCTGCTGTCTGGGGACACCCGCTCGGCCTCAGCGTGGAGGATGGGGCAGGGCGGCCCTCGGGAGACCCACATTCCCCCCACAACGCCTCACCTCATGACGACCCGCTTGCCCTTCACATCCACCTTGTCCAGGGTGAGCTTGTTGGAGAGAGACATGTTTGCTACCGGCCCCAATCGCTCAGCTACCGCTCAACTCCGCTCTGCCCACTCGGCTCCGCCGCCGCCGCGTTCTGCCGCAGCGCCGCCCGCGCCGCCACCACCCCGCCCGCCTAGCCCCGCCCCGCCCGTCACCGATTGGCCCGCGCCGCCCACCGCGCGTCGCTATTGGTAGAGCCGCCCGCTCGTCAGCGGATGCCTCGCGCCGCGGGGCGGGGCTGCGGCGCCGGCTCCGGTCACGTCCCGCACGCAGCCGCTACTCCCTGAGGGGCGTCCGGGGCGCGGGCGGAGAGCGCCGGAATTAACAGTTCTGCATCTTATCTGAGCGTAAATTACCCATAACTGTGGCAAAGAAGTGTGTCGGTTGGTGGGAATCCTTCAGATGAAGGGCAGGCACCTCCGCAGCTGAGCCATAGGCCTGGGGCAGGCCAAGCATCGCCACTAAAGGATGAACAAAACCCGGGATATTTTTAAGTGACTTACATAAATACTTTCCAAGTCAACTGGGGAAAAAACAACTTTCCGGCAGCATGGTTTCATAGAATCACACAACAGTTTGGGTTGGAAGGGACCTTTAACCTCATCCAGTCCCACCCCTTCGTGGGCGGGGACACCTTCCACTAGCCCGGGGCACCTTCCACTAGCCCGGGACACCTTCCACTAGCCCGGGGCACCTTCCACTAGCCCGGGGCACCTTCCACTAGTCCGGGACACCTTCCACTAGCCCGGGGCACCTTCCACTAGCCCGGGGCACCTTCCACTAGCCCGGGGCACCTTCCACTAGCCCCACTAACCTTCCACTAGCCCCACTAATCTTCCACACTTCCAGGGATGGGGCAGCTACAGCTGCTCTGGGCAACCTGTGCCAGGGCCTCCCCACCCTCACAGGGAAGAGTTTCTTCCTAGTACCCCATCTAACCCTGCTCTCTGTCAGTTTGAAGCCATTCCCCCTTGTCCTGTCACTCCAGACCCTCAAAAGTAGTCTCTCTCCATGTTTCCTGTAGGCTCCCTTCAGGTTTTGGAAGAGCACAATTAGGTCACCCCAAAGCCTTCTCTTTTCCATCCCAAACAATCCCAACTCTCTCAGCCTTTCCTCAGAGCAGAGCTGCTCCCTCCCTCTATCAACTTGGTGGCCTCCTCTGGCCTTGCTCCAACAGGTCCTTCCTGTGCTGGGGATCCCAGAGCGGAATGCAGCACTAACCCTGCCCTCCTCCTGTTCAAAGCTGTTCCCTGTTGTCCTGTCATTCCATACCCTCACAGTAGGTTTGTGCCAAAAAATCACCTGCCCCAACATACGTGCAGCCCCCAGCACAGTGCAGGGGGCTGTGCACTGGGTGACAATAGCACAGTGCAATGGACTGCACTGGTTGAAAAAGGAGCTCATGGTCTTTTGTCTTTTCCCCATAGGATAGGCCTTTCTGTTTGCTGACGGGGTTATTTTTCTGCCACGCTCACAAAATGTACAGACACTGCTGAGAAAATGGTGATGGTGAGCTGAGTGCCTGAAAAAAAATCAGTTCTCTGCTGACAGTGAGGGCAAATGCAAAGGGAGAGTCCCCAAAAGGCAAGCGAAGTGCAGGCAGGATGAGTGCTGTTCTGGATCCCTCAATTCAGGAACGACGTCAAGGGGCTGGAGCGTGTCCAGAGAAGGGCAACGGAGCTGGGGAAGGGGCTGGAGAACTCCTGAGGGAGCTGGAGGGGCTCAGCCTGGAGAAAAGGAGGCTCAGGGGGGACCTTCTCACTCTCTGCAGCTCCCTGACAGGAGGGGGGAGCTGGGAGGGGGGGTCGGGCTCTGCTCCCAGGGAACAAGGGACAGGACAAGAGGAAACGGCATCAAGCTGTGTCAGGGAGGCCCAGGTTGGACATCAGGAGGAATTTCCTCATGTAAAGAGTGATTAAACATTGGCAGGGGCTGCCCAGGGAGGTGTTGGAGTCCCCATCTCTGGAGGTGTCCAAGGAAGGACTGGCCGTGGCACTCGGTGCTCTGGGCTGGGGGACAAGGTGGGGATAGGGCATGGGTTAGACTCGCTGATCTCAGAGATCTTTTCCATCTTAAATGATTCTGTGATTCAAACAAGCATGCACTGACAAGAAATTAAATACGAAGATACACAGAAAGCCAGACAAATGCATTGCTCATGTGGGTGAAGACACTGCCTGCATGGCTCCGGGGCAGAAGGGTGGGAGTCTCCTGCTTCAAGACTTGTCAGAAGGCTTGGAACAGCCTGGCTGGGCTTCCAAGACATGATAGAGATGTCAGTTCACCCAGGTGATGTGCCAATCCCAACAGCACCAAACACTGAAATGCACAACTGGGAACAAACTGACAGGTGATGTGAAATCACCTCTCAGGTAGTGTACTGGGTTTCTGTGGCCGGGTCTTGGCAGTGGGGAGGGCTACAGGGGTGGCTTCTGTGAGGAGCTGCTGGAATCTTCCCCCCATGTCCCGTAGAGCCAATGCCATCCGGACAGACCCACCACTGGCCAAGACTGAGCCCATCAGGAGTGACAGTAACACCTCTGGGAAAACATGTTTGAGAAGGGAAAGAAAAAAAGTTGTTGGGCAGATGTAAATTGCAGCCAGGGAAAAGCAGAGTGAGAACATGTGAACAACTATTCAAACACCAAGGTCAGTGGAGAAGGAGGGGCAGGAGGTGCTGCAGGTGCCAGAGCTGAGGTTCCCCTGCAGCCCATGGTGCAGAGCAGGGTGAGGTTCCCCTGCAGCCCATGGGGGAGCATCGGGGTGCAGAGACCCCCCTGCAGCCCATGGGGGACCCATCGTTCATGAGATGTACTGTGGTTTCATCCTTGCTTGCTTTTTCTCCAGCTTTGTTTTGTGAAGAACATGAGGTAGGGGAACAGGGAGGATGTCACGCGAGAACTTGCAGTGGCAGAACGTAATTCCAGATGGGATATGGCCAAGGCACCTGAATTTGTGTGTTATAAAGAAGTTACAAAGAAAGGGGGAAGTAATACAGACACACATTCGAGACACAAAGCTCATTTCCACGCTTGAGTCACCTCTCTGTCCTTCCCTCCTGTTGTGAAATATTTAGAATATACTGCAAATATTTAAAGAAAAAGGCCCATGCAAACAGTTCAAACCCTGTACTTTTAAATTAACCAGTGCAGCAAAGCCAGGAGGGCAAAAGGCTGGTAATGAAAAACCCACAGCAATAACAAAGGTCTGGGGTTAGACCTGTGACCATCCTGGGAAGTCATTCCCAGGAATAGGAAGCAGCAGCTGTACTTTAGACTGGCATAACCCTCACCTGCACGATGCTGCCAGCTCTGTTTAGCCAAGAGGAGTGGGACTGTGGCAAGTTTAGACAGACCAGGCTTTGGTGCCCTGGGGTGCACGTTTATGTGAGACAAACTGGAGGCTGTGGTTTGGAGACCAGTAATCTGCATCTGGATCTGTGTCTTGTGACCTGGGCTGCAGAAACTTCTGCTTTTATAACCACCCACTGCAGTCGAAGCTTCCACTTAAAAACAGGCTGCAGCACAAGGTCTAAGCTGTCTTTTTTCATTGTAGTAGTGTGATTTTCAAATACAGAGATCTGGTGGGAAGGGTAAGAACATTCTAGAGAGAGAGAGATGGAAATAGTTCAGGAGGGAGACTGAGAAACAGCACACTTTTTTCCCCTAAATACTGGCTCTCAGCCTTCTGTGTCCAGATTCCAGAAACAGAGCATCACTGAAGGAGTCTGGAGCAAGACCAGTTATTTTAAAAGGCTTTTACACACATATCACATATTTAACTATGGAGATTTAATACCACAGTTTAAAAAAGTTTTTTAAAAAACTATTATTTAAGACGTCTTGAACTGATTTGTAGTAGCTGAGTCTGTTTGGGGCATGTATTTTGATATTCAACATAAATATCATACTCCATCAGTCTTAATTGCACATTTATCTATTCTAATGCATCAGCTCCTGTCCTTTGGTTTAGCCCTTAACAGAGTCTGCTTAAAAATGGGTAACAAATTACTCTAACACTGATCACCAACTAATGAGAGGCCAAATCCCCAGTTAGACCCTCCAGGAGATTTGCCACTGAGCTGGGCTTTCAGTAAACAGAATAACCCGGGGGAAGAGTGGTTTGGGGCACCTGCCCCCTGCCTGTCCCCACTGGATGGAGCTCCAGCACAATCACAGCACTCTTGGGACTTAGGAATCTCTGAAAAGATGCCATTTCTGGAGCTTTGAAGAAGCAGGGCCCTTCAAGGGAAGGTGGGCAAGGACTCACTGGGAAACATTTATGCTCCACCAATATTTCATAGTGGTTTCACAGTGCCTCAAGGTGCAAGGGAAGGCTTTTTTCTGCCCCCCAAATTCCTCCTCAGCACTCTGCTACAGCAGGGACTACCCAAACCCTTGGTTAAGCTGGACCACACACAGAAAATCAAAACTCTGCACTTTCTCTGTTTCAAGTTACCTGATTTGCTTTATTTTATTAAATATTTCTTTAATTGTGCTTACTTTAAACTTTGGTACTCACATGTCTGCTTTGCTAAGTTGTCATTCTCTGGGTTCCCAAACCACCAAGCACTGAAGAAATAAGCAGATTGTGTTTTTTCTCCTCTGTTTCTCTCCTGCCTCCTTAACGTGGCAGTTTCTCACAGCACAAGCCAGTTTGGGTGCTGCAGGGCAGGCTGTGAGGTGACACCCCGCTGGGAAGCCATCCCAGCACCCAGCAAAAAGGAGACAGGAGGAAGCACCAACCAGTTCTGCCCGGATTTTGTCTCCTGAAACTGCCCATGGGAAGAGGCTCCTCAGGTGCTCCGGCGGGTCAGGCCTTTCGGAGAGAGGAGCTGTCACTGCTTCGGGCTGTCCTGCACCCGGCACATGTGCTGCCTCCGCCCGGGGCTGAGCTCCGGCATTTCGCGGGAGGGGGCCTCGGGTTTCTGCCCTGTACACGATCACCAGCTGTGGCATCAGCAAAGGCTGGGAGGAATTACAAGGATTTGTGGCAGTGTGCATGCACAAGGTCAGCTTCCACCTTTTAATCCTAAATAAGCGCTGGAGCTGACTGCTCCATGTGTGATCGTGGGCACTGTGAGCATTGCCAGGTTGGGAGCATCAGAATTTAAGGACAAATTAGGAAAAAATATTGAGATTTGTACCCCCAAACTTGCTGCTGCTCTGGAGATTAATGTGAATGCACATTCCATGTGTTCTCACCTGCTCTTGCTTTGTCTGGGTTTTGTAATCCTTCCCTGCTTTTCCTTTTAGTCATCTATCATGATAAGGAGTTGGAGCAGCCAATCTGGGATTGTGGGAAAAACTGCCTGAAGAATGGGCACAGATCTAAGAGAATAAAGGTCAATGTGTCCTGGCTGCTGCCCTCACCTGCCCAGTGCCAGCACACAGTCCCATTGCTACCATCTGCAGAGACAAAGGGCTTCAGGGCTGTCCAAGGATTACATTCAATGAGGAGTTAAACCAAAAATGCTGAAGAATCCCACTCTGTGTCTCCTTTTCCTGCATCTGTGTGTGTGTGTGTGTGTACAGCTCTCCAACTGTCCTTAAAAACTTCATTTTAGAGATGTGTTTAATGGAATACAAACAGCCCAATCTTACCTCATCAGCAGTTTTCCTCCATGACTGAGCAGATGTGGTACAAAGTCACAGCTACTACTTAAATTATCCAGTCAATTGGAAGGAAAAAAACCCCAAACTCTAACATTGCCAGTGGCACAGCTCTGGTATCAAGGCAGATGCTGAATTTGGAGTCAGAGCCTGACCTTAAGGGCTGGTTAAATTGTTCTGCAGAGATGTGCTCTAAAAATGCTACTAAAAAACTTACTAAAAAAGGAAAAAAGAAAATGAAAGAGCACTTTAAAAGATGATGCAGCCATACTGAGATGAAAGCATCTAGGGAGTGGTTAAAAAATCCATGCAGGAGCTGCGTGCTGGTAAAATGGATCCTGTCAAGCCTGAAAACGATGTTTGAGGCATCAGCTGCAGAGGCTCCAGGATTAACCCCAGGAGCTCCTGGCTACGACAGGCTGCAGGAACACAGGACTTCTCTGTGCTTCTGTAGTGCCCAAGAAAAGAAGTTTTAAACCAACATTAATCCTACCATTATCTATGATAGCGTTTTCCACCAGAGCCCTACAAGTTGGTATTTGGTCCACTGATTTTGTACAGTGTAGAATGAACTTATATTTGATCCAAATAATTTAACCTTTCTCTTTTTTTCCCCAACAGAACAGTGATAGGGAATGCCAGAGCTCTGCTCGCCACTCAGAAGGTGCCTGCTGCCACCAAGGGAGGTGAGGCAGGTGAGAGGCTGCTGTGCTAGACACCTGGATGAGCTAAAGTAAAACTGGAATCAGTGGCTTGTGACAGCATTTACTCTGGGGTAACTCAAAGCTTTCACTTGGGAAATATCATTGTCTTATCAGATTTCAGGAAAGGAGAGGCACTGTCAAATTCCAGGAGGATCCTAATAATTTCTAATTCTCTATTAATCTTGAATCACAGGTGATATACATTGGCCAGCTGAATAAAGAGATTTATGTATCATACCTTGTTCCTAAGAATGTTTGACACAGTATTTGGGGCCTTTTTGCTACTTGATGAACATGTGAGTTTTTGGGGTTTTTTTGTTGGTTGGTTTTAACAACAAGATACTGGTTGCATAAAGGAGATGTTTCAATGAATCCAGATCAGGGTTCTGCAGATTTATCTTCCCTGAAACTATGGAACCTTCAGCTGAGATAATCTTAAGATGCAGATGTTAATTTGTTGAGTTTTCTGTTCAGGGAGGTGGTGCAGCTTCACATCAGGGTAGTGTGGTACATGGCAGGTATCGTGTGCGTCCTGCAGTGACAGAAGCCCAAGGCTGCAGACCAAGATGCTTTAGATCCATTTCCCTAAACAATCTGCCACAAAACTGTGGATGGATAGATATGTTAAAAAAAAATTAAAAAAATTCTAGCTAATTTTTGTTGGTTTGGTTTTTGTTTTTAATTCAGTCAGAGCTAAAATAGAACCATTCAGACTGAAAGAAGAAGGTTCACACACTCTCTTAACCCAAAATGACTCAAGGCCTAAATTAAACAAACCCAAATGTTTTGGTTACTATTTCTGTGCAACAAACCTGTATCTTCCAAAACACAAGTGCTAAAACTGCAGGTTTCCACACCTCTTGGGGCACACCAGGCCAAAGAGACAGTCCAAGAGGAAGAAATTACAGGGTTGTGTCTTAATGGAAAGTAAAACTAATCTTGGAAAGACTTGGATGCAAACTTCTACACACAGCAGAGCCGGTGGAAGACTCCCTCTGCCTAAAAGGAGTGGCCACTGAAGGTGCCTGCAGAGCCCGGGGGATCTCCCCTGCCCGGCTCAGTCAGACCCGGGCTCAGGGATCCCCCTCCCACTGCCCAGGGACGCTCCCAGCACAGCAGGATCTGCCCATCCAGGAGTCATCTGGGGAGGGAAGGAGACACGAGGGGAGGCCTTCAGCACTCAGATCGCACCAAAACTCTGCCCTGTGTCCAGCTGAGACCAGCACTGGGCAGGGATGAGCTGAGGGCCCCCGGAGAAAGCGGAGCTGTGCGGGACCCCAGCCTGAGCAATCCCAAAAAAACAATCAGGATTTCTTTTTCTGGCCGTGCAGCCTGGCCAACCTACTTGTGAACAGGCACAAGGCATGGGGGAATGGACAGAGCAAGGGGGTTTCTTAGTTTGTTGGGTTTTTTTAATGAAAATAAGAACGCAGCTCAGAGAAGTACTGGAACATTCACTCATTGTTTAGTTAAAATGCTTGAGAGCTGCTTCTAGAAAACTCAAAAACATAAGACCTGTTCAGGCCTCTCACCTTTTTTCTATCCTGACAAATTGGAGGTATAAACCCCCCTGGAGCTGTGCTGGCCCTCACAGACCACAGCAGGGCAGGACAGGGGGGTAAGTGCTCTGCATTCCTTCAAACACTGCTCAGGAAAGTGTCTGGGCTTTGGCAGATTTTGACCCAAATGCTTATCCTGAGGCAGGGAGCCCAGCCAGCTCCATGAGAGGAGCACAGGAACACTCACAGGCAGTTCCCCCCCCACTTCACACGTGGCACTTTGCTTTGGGACACAGAACTGCACTTCAGCCTGACTGCTCCGTGACACCCACTGAGAGAACAGGGCAGGGGGCACAACCCAAAACATGGGGAATTTCATCCCAGCACAAGAAAACACTTTTTTACTGTGAGGGTGACTGACCCCTGGGAAAGCCTGTCCAAAGGTTGTGGAGAAGCTGAAAACCTCAGTCCTGGGCAAGCAGCCCTGGGTCACCTGCTGTGACAGGCTTTGACTCCGTGACCTCCAGCAGCCTCTTCCAGCCTCAGCTACTCCCCCCATCCCGATCCCTACCACAGGGATGCTCCCACAGGGGGATTGTCCCCCCATTTCCCAGCTCTCACTGCCACCACTTGCTCCCAGCCCTACAGTTCCATGCAGGCTCAGTGTTTGCTTAAGGCTGTGTTTAAGCAGGGCTGGAAACACACATAAACCCCAACCCTTGGCCTTGTGCTGACCAAGCAAAAAATACTTAAAAGAGATCACAGAACATGATTTAAAACAGCCTTCAGTCACATTTTTATTACATGACTTGTAATTGCCATTATAATGATGGAGGCACAGTCTTAAAAGAATAGAAAGCATGAGAAAATGTTTCTAGATGCAAAGTACTGTAACAGCCCTGCATTAACATTCCACACCAGCATTCACTTCTCCATTCTTCATAGCAAAATTGAATAAAAAAAATTCTCAAGTTTAAAACATTTTGTTGGAAGTTCTAAGCAAAAAAATAGGCATAGTTTTTAATAAATAAAAATGTTTACTTGCTTCAATTGTGTTGTCAACTTCACGTTCTTTTTTTTGGTATAAAACTTCAAGTGTTTTGAACTCTTAGAAGTTTAAATAAGTTTGGTAAGATTCAAAGAGCAACTTTTAAAACCTGGAGCAAATATACTTTTTTATTAAATAGAGCACAGGTTTTATAAATAGACACAGAAAACAATAAAATAGACAAAGGAGTAATACAATTTTGTTTGTAACTGTGTGTTTCCAAGTGATATTTTAAATTTCTGAATCCAAACTGTCTACAACAGGAATAAACCTATTTACATATTAAAACATTTACATTTAGCTCCCACATTATTCCATTTGCACTGTACATTCAAACTGAAAGACATTTTGGTTTTTCAACATAAAGCACCTTATGTAATATTTTAATCACAAGATAAACATTGTGGAAGTCATTAGCACACCTTTGGGGAGTGTTGGACAGACAACCTGCTTTCAAAGATCTGGGTTGAATTTATCCCAACCACCTTGTCCCCATCCATCCTTGGGCTCAGTTATTTCCTCTCCCCAGGGTCTGGTCCTCTGGCTGTCCCTACAAGCTGCTCTACATCCCTCCCAGCCAGCATTTACTGCTCCTTTTTCCCTGATAATCATCTCTGCACATCATTAGGTATCCTGGTTTGGAAAAGGAGCCTTATTTTGTTGTAACAGGATCAAACACTGAGTTTCACAGAAAATGGTAAACATGGAAAAACATCTGTGTTGGGACAAGGTTGGAGATAAAGGCAGCAGTCTGCTGTAAACATTCACCTACATACAGTTTGGACAACAAGAGGCAAAGTGCTCTAAAAATATACTTGGAAAGAGTTTAACAAGTTCTTCATGCTGCTTTATCTACCAACCAGGAATTTAGCCCTGAACCACCTCCCCATTTCCAGCAGGAAGAGCCTGATGTGTCATTTCCATGCCATCCACTCCACAACCAGCACCTGGAGCCCTGAAACTCCCGCCAGGAGCAGTGACTGAGACCACCCACAGCACAATCAAAACCAGCTAAACACTTCCCTTTCACCTGCAGAACCGTGCCAAGAACAACACCGAGAACCAGGGTGGATAAACAAGGAAACTGAAATCCTTGGAAACAGTTTGCATGACTGTGAAGCACTAAAACCCATCATAACATGATTAAACAGCCGTCGGGTAACAATCTGCTTTGTAAGAACAGCTCTGCTGCTGCAAAGGGAGAACACCTCATGGAATGGCTTTGCAGTGATGGATCTCAGCATGTAACAACACTACCTATTACATACAGCTATAATCTAATTTTTAAAAATACTCTGTTTTCCTTAGAAATATTAAAAATCAAAAATCCTGCAACAGAAATATTTTGTTTCTTAAACTAGCGGAAGCAACACATGATGCTGTTCTCCTCACTGCAATGTGAGTACACTGATTTACTGACAACAGCCACAGCACAGCTCTTCTGCTCTCATACAGCAGGACTTTTCTCAGATAAAATGCAGAAGCTGTTTACTCATGACTTTTTACACACACAGTCTAGGCCCTGACATCAGGCTTGAAGTTAAGAACCAGAACATTACAGAGATCTCTTTATCACATGCCAAACTGAACCGAGTATTTCTCCTCCACAAGCACGACTGGTACATGTTTACACCACGGGCTGTACTTCCTAATGAAATCCAACTTCACTGATCCCAGGAATTGCTGCCAACAGCCACCTCAGCAGCAGGCTCAGGGAGTAACCAACAGGTAACCAGCTACTGGGTGATGAACACCTCTTTTCTCACCAAGGGTATTTTTAGTATTAATGATTTCATGATCAAAACCTGCATTTTGATATTGCAGTTCAGTAGCAAACGAGGACTGTCTCAATTCACAAAGCCTGGATCTGAACAGTGCCAGCAAAGGGGGTTTGCATGAACCCATGGAGGGATTCTGAACCATTCCTGCTACACAGACATTTATCTTTAGAAGGAAAGACTGAACTGTAAAGATTTTAAAGGTAGTCTGTGTGACAAACTCTCCTGATTCATTTAAGGAGTGCCAGCAGCCACTGGTGGTGAGCAGTAACTACACTGCCTTCCCAAATCTGAACACTTTGGCTGACACCACATCACACTGATATTGCATTCACATGTTGCAGAAGTTTTTGGCTTAGGAGAGGCTGGGAATGAACAAACCTCCCAACCCAGCCAACCTTCAAGCAGTGTCAGTAGCAGGAGTGTCCCAGGGCACGAGGTGCAGAGCTCAGGGTGGGTGCGACCCCAAAGCTCTCTGTCTGTGCCCTGCAGGAACCCGGATCACACGGGGAGATCAGCTGAAGCTCAGAGTGTGAAAAGCTGAAGCCAGATGTTTACAAAATGAAAAGGCATTTGAGAGGAACCACTTCTGGCAGAAGGCAGGCCATGGAAACGAGAGGGGTTCAGGAAGTTCTGGAGTAAGGCACATCTCTCTGCAAACAGAACCTCCAGACTTTGCAGATGCAGTAATTCACACTTTTTCAACACAGTACTGAACTCGACTATGCATAAAGCAGCCTGGTATAAGGCTGGGAAATATTGTTCTGGTTCCTTGGTTTCCTTAGTTGTATTTTGACAATTTGCCAAAATAAATGCTATACTGCAAGCTTCATGGAATGGGAACACAGCCCTGTTTGTCAGCATCAACAGCTATGCACCAGATTTTTTGGTAAGTCTAGATTAAAAAAAAAAAAACAACAAAAAATACTCTGGAAAGTCACTGCAAAAAGTACCTCTACACTGAAGAAGAAAGACCTCCAGAGGGATCAGTACATGCACAGACCTCAGACAGCTGTTTTGGTTGTGTTTTCATTTTGTTCCAGGTGTTTTTCTTTGTTTTGCCCTAGTGGGGGTGGGAGGAGGGGGTTCAGGTCTCTCATAAGGCCGTGTCATCGTCCTCTCCAAAATCCCCCACCAGCAGCGAGTGCTTGTCTGGCTCGTTGAGGACGATGCTGCTCACGGAGCGCTTGTCTGAGAACAGAGAGTTTATGGAGGCTCTGCTGTAATGCAGGATTCGATCCATCAGGCTCAGCTTGGGGGAGCCAGGCCCAGCCTCATCAATGCCAACGTGGACACTGATCTCTGACGGGCTCTTGTGCCTCATTTGGCCACGGGCCCTGAACTCCAGTTTCTCAGGTCTTGGTTTCTGGTACCTAGGGAAGGAAAAAACAAAATATAACAAACACCTCTCAGGTTGAAGTGAAGTACACTGAAATACAGATAAAACCTGCCTATGTGTATGATTGTGCCCAAGCCAGAGCCATTTATAATTTGACTGACAAGGTTTCTCACAAATCCACAAAGGCCATAAGGAATTTTCCATTCTGAACATGCTTCTGATTTGTACATCCCTCTTCAAGTTAGAAATGACATTTTTAAGCACTACTGCCTGCTAAACAGACCTGCCTGAACTGTTCCTCAAAAGGCTTTGAAATCTCTCATAGTCCCACCCTTATCTTTTGCCACTCTAAGTGAAAGATCCAAGCTTCAAATCTGTCCCAACTCACATCTTTAACAGCAAAGAAGACAGCACAACAGAGACAGAGGAGGCAGCCATTGCTGCAGATCCCATCCAGGGCTGCAAAACCAACCCAATGGGCAGGAAGACACCTAGAAAAGGCAAACAACAAAAAGTTCAGAGCAGGAACACTCCATTATTCATCTATTAACACCTAAAATTTCACACAGACTGCCTAGTTTTAGTTGCATCCCAATGCGTTAATAAATAGGATTTTAATTTAAACGACAAATATTTAATACATAAGGATTTGTGTTCTATCTCAACTGGAACTTCAGGTGAATTCACACCTGGGCGTGTCACCTGCACACTCTGAAACTCAGAGGAGAAATGTCCTGCCCACCCTGCAGTAAACTGCTTGTTCACAAGGTCAGGCTCATTCAATAAACCTTTTATCTTGAAGTTATTTTGATGTGTTGAGCATATCCAGAGTAGCCACAGTGTGGGAGGAGGACAGCTCACAAACACCCACTGCAACGTGGCCAGGCAGAGACCTCTGCCCTTACCAACAGCCAGAAGCAAAGCACATGGAAACTCTCCCCTCCAGCAGTAAATCACTGCAACCTGCTACTCACTGGGCCCAATCTTCTCAGTGCAGGGAGACACTCACATACCTGCAGCTATGGGAACTCCAATGAGGTTATAAATCAGAGCAAAGACAAAGTTGATCCGGATCCTCTTCACAGTTTTCCTTGATAAATCTATGCTTGCTACCACATCCATCAAGTCATCCTGCAAGTTATGTTTATTGGAGAAGTCAGAGAGAAAGAAAGGCCCCCATGTAGTGTCTTTATACTCCTGTTTTAAAGCTAAGTCCCACACACCAGGTGTCACAGACTGTAGTAAGTACTCTATAGGCTGCTCTAGTCTGTCTGCAGAGCCCATACAGTCAGTGCCAGTCTTATTCCAGATGTCATCATAATCCAAGTCATGTACACAGCACCTCCCAGTGCAGCTCTAAGCACTGACCACAGTCTCTGCCCAGGTGTTGTTGATATGGAACCTCGTGACTGTAAACCTGGAGGCGCTGTGGGACAAATACAATTTATGTTTGCCAAAGATTAGGTCACTTTTTCCTGTTTTGCCCATTCTCAAACTTTAATTACCCCAAAAGGTGCAGTAGCCAGAAGACTGGGGAGTTCCCTTTGCAGGATAATCACCACCACACTGAACAGACGTGATGAAAACAAGCTGTGCTCCAGTTCTCCTGGTTTATGGAGGCTGTACGCCTCAGGGGAGATCTGCATCATTCAGCACACCCAACCCCTCCTGTCAGCTCACCAACCAGGCACTTTTCTCTCTCACCCTGATGAGCACCACGTCAGCTGCCTCGATGGCCACGTCGGTGCCGGTGCCGATGGCGATGCCCACGTTGGCCATGGCAAGGGCCGGGGAGTCGTTGATCCCGTCCCCCACCATCGCCACCCGCTTCCCCTCGTCCTGCAGCTGCTTCACTTTGGCCACTTTGTGGGAGGGAAGAACCTCTGCGAACACTTTGGTGATGCCAACCTGAAGAGAGAGAAAGGACACGACGGTGTGGCAGCTCTTCTAGCACCTCTTAAAGCTTCTGCCTGGAATAATGTGACTGGGAAGGGTGAAACCTGTGAACTCTTGAGCTAAAGACAAAACCCATCACAGTGGATGGGTTCATTCAAAAAGCCTCCTTGCATTTCCTCCTTATTCCAAATTTTTTTACGTTGCCATCTTTCACAACAGACCAGTTCTATGCCAGCCACCAGCAGTATCAAGTGCCACAATGAGCCCAGCTTCAAACCCAGACACAGGAGCAGCAGCTCACCTGAGAGGCAATGGATCGAGCTGTTTTGCTGTTGTCACCAGTCATGAGGACAACTTCTAACCCCATGCTCTTCAAAGTGTAGACTGCCAGCTCAGCCTCTGGCTTCACAGTATCAGCAATAGCTATCAAGCCACACAGCACTCCTAAAAACAGAAGGAAAGTGTTTGTAATGAAGATGTTTACTGCTTCAGAGGGAAACAAAAAAGTAACTTTTTTCCCCCCAGTAAGACCAGTTCCAAAACCAGTAATATTGACAATAAGAAGCAGAACGAGAACAGGTATCAGGGCAGCAAAGTTTAAAGCAATACAGACCATGGACTATCCAACCAGAATAAAAAACCCCCACCTTTCCTCTCTTCCCCTTTGCTCTCTTTGAACTCTATGCTCATGTCCAACTCTCCTGTCAGCTAAGAAAGGCATGACAAGGTCTTTCTCATAGGAAAGTGCTGCAAAACTAGTTAATGATCTCTTTTCATCCCATCATTCTGCTTCAGGTATAACTGCCATTACATCACTAGTTGATAATTCCTATTTATGGGATATTTCACATGGTATTTAGTGACAAATGAAGCTCAGAACAAAGCAGCAGCACCACGCTCACCATCCACAGCTGCCAGAACGGCCGTGCGGCCCCTCCGCTCGTGCTCCATCATGGCTTTGTCAACCTCACTCCTCACAAGGAGCCCGTTCCTGGTCATCCACTCCCGGTTCCCAATGAGAACAGAGTATTTCTGAGAAGTCATGGTAGCTGAAGGAAGAAAACACAGTCCTACCATCATATGGACTAACCAGGGAGCTTCCCTTCAGCTCATCCCATCCGTGTTCTCCCGGCGTGCAGTGAAATAGCACTGCAGAGAATTCAAACAGAAATAGTCTTTCTTAATAATTCCTGCCCTCCTGAACTCCTCATGTGTTCCTGACGAGAGAGACACCAACATTTCTTCAGTGCTGGGTAGTTACCGTGTCAGAGGACCAAAAATCCCAGGTCAAACAACAATAAAGGACCAAGTCCCCCCCTCAGCCCTTCTAATATCTATGTAACAGCCCAATGCAGTTGAAAGAGATCTGACAATGAGTGAAAACCACTCAGTTGTGCAAATGTACATAATTTTGGCAAGCAAGTGGTAACTTGGGACAAAGTAAAGCAAAACTAGAGAGAGCTGACAGAGAACTCCTGTATGATTTTCCAGCCCCACATTCAATATGTAACTTGAAATTGAATTTATTTAAACGTTTGGAGTGATGTGTGAGCACAAAATAAACTAATGACCAACTAAATAATGTGTGCCTTGATGCCAGCCCAGTTCTTCGGGACAAAAATAAGTGACCTTACTCTTGAGGATCCTAAAGGCACAAAAGCAAAAATTCTTCATTTTATCCTCTAAGCCAGAATTAACTTACTTGGTAGCTCAGCATCAATAATCAAAGCAGGTTGCACCGATTCATCTGTATTTTCCTCAATTTTCACGAGAGTTGCATTTTTAATATTGTTTTCTTCAACCATTCTATTTTTCCTGTAGAGCAATGCTTCAATATTGGTGACTTTACAACTAATGCCACAGCCTGGAACTACCTGAAAATCTGTACATGTTCCAAGGGTTTCCAAGTCCAGTTCCTAGAGAAAAAGGATGGAAACAGAGGAGGTTTTTAAACATATATAAAAGCATGTTCTATTTACAAAGCCCACAAAATAAAGTGCACTCGAACAAACAGGAGGAATCATCAAAATCTAACTTTGAGTACCCATCTAATATGGCATGAAGTGCTTTATGTGGTCCCACAATTTTCAGATTTCCCAAATAAATACAGTAAGTACTTCATATGTACGGATAGTCTGGTGTTATTTATGAAGTACTGCAAGAGAGGTTCTTCTGTAACACAAACTGCTCTTCCCCTGTGTAACTAACTCACCTTTTTGCAGTACTTGGTTATTGCTGCTCCAAGGGGGTGCTCACTGTTACTCTCTGCAGTCCCCACTATTGCCAGCAGTTTATGACAAGGCAGTTGGTTACCCTCCACCAGAAACTTCACCTGCATCACTTCTGGAGTCCCGTGGGTGATGGTCCCTGTTTTGTCAAACACAACCACCTTCACCTGCAGCACAACAGGAAGATTTTTTTCAGTGAAACAAACTTTAAGGTACAGATTCCTCAGGAAACCACCGCTTTTAGAGAAACCTGCTGACGGGACTGACGCCTGACACCAGTGATGTGCACAGAACGATCCCGGGGCTCCCTGCTTTCAGAGATTGAAAGGGTTCATGATTTATGCATTCTAGGATTGCCAAGGGACTTTTGCAGGCTTCTGCAGGACTTTTGCATTATACCTCTGATGGCCCATCAAAGCCCATTCCCCCCTCCCCCGCTAATCTTGAAAGGCAGGAAAAACCCTTTTGCCAGAGCCCTCCTGGGAACTCAGCTCAGACCCAGGAGATGTTGGAGGCTCCTGGCATGGCCCGTGACACCAACCATGGATATAGTAACTCACAACTTCTTTGAATGTGGAGGCTTCTCTCCCCCACCCCCAGTGGATCAAGGCCACCACTTCAACTGACAGACCTGGAAGCTGCAACTCCCAAGTCCCATCGCTGGACCCCGTGGGCAGTGACTATGGACACCTGTCCACTCTCAGCTTTTCTTCCCTTACTCTCCCTTACCCTTATCCTCTCTTTCCTTTCTCTCCCTTATGCATTTTCCCCCCAGGGGTTATCCCTACGATAGATAATATAGATGACAACACCCAAAATGCTGACATACCTGTTCAAACAGAATTGTTAAAATAAACCCTACCTAGATATGTTTTCACACACTGATTATTCAGTGTCGTTTCACTCTAATCCACCCCAGGGGAATTATTGATAAGAACCTGGGTTACCCTCCTCCCCTTGTTCTGGGGCAAGTGTGGGGTGAAGTCGCAGCCCCACAATTGAAGCTTGAGGGGTTTGGAATATTACAAAGTGTTGGGCCGTTTTCCATGAGAGCAGTAAAGCTAATTAGATAGTTCCCGTGGACACAGCCTTGAGTTATAAAGAGCCCAAGGTTAAAGCTGTTTGGCTGAGTGCAGGTGCTGCATGCCTAAATGTTTTTGCAAGAATATGTTTATATTGTACGCGTGAGAAAGCTGAGGGGAGGGATCTCAACGAAAGCTGCCTGCTACGCTGAGCAGGCAGACATCTCTCTGTCTCATCACCCTCTTGTGTGTCGTGTGTCTTTCTTCCCCCATGGACCAAGACCTACCGACAGGTGCCCAAGGACAGACCTGCCACCTGGGGACATTCCACAGCCTGCTCCAGCAGCAGTTGGCACACACCGGCGAGCCCGGGCCGGGCGGCCCCCGCAGCAGTGCCCCCTCACCTTGTGTGCCATCTCCAGGGGCTCCCCCCCCTTGATGAGGATGCCGTTCTGGGCCCCCACACCCGTGCCCACCATGACGGCGGTGGGGGTGGCCAGGCCCAGGGAGCAGGGGCAGGCGATGCACAGCACCGTGATGGAGGCCTGGAAGGCGAAGCGGACGATCACCTCTGCCGAGGAGAGGCTCTCGCTGGAACCCTGCGGGGGCACGAGCCGGTCAGAGGAGGAGCTGGACAGTGAGACAACACATCCAGCTGCACACTGCCCTGGGTGTTGGAAAAACCTGCGAATTTATCAGCTAAAGCATTAATATTGGAACTGAAGCACGGGCAAATTATAAAATAGCTCAGAGCAATGAGTAAACTCATGACTAAGTTCTGTTCTACACTGCATACACCCATGACTGTTTCATTTATAGGACATTTTCCTAAACAAGGTACCCCATGCCATAACTTTCACCCTCTAATGTAATACAAGATACTGTATCAATACAGTAAGGAAAAAACCACAACCAGATATTACATGAAGATTGCTTTCCTGAAAGTAAAAAAATTCTAATCAGAAGTAGTCTTGAACCAAGAGACCTGTGATCCAAGCAACCCTAAAGTCCAGGCTGGGATCCTGACCCTCCTCTGGCATCTGTAATGAAGATTAATTCCATGATTCCCAATATGAACTCACCTAGAGCTCTGCTAACAGAGTTGGATGCAGACTTGGAGCTTGTGACACAAGGGACCTCTTTTCTCCACAGAGAAGGAATGGATGGTGGGAAATTTTTTTGATTAACTCTTTAATTTTTTTAATTAACTTTTTTTTTTTTAATACTAACTTCAAGGAGTTGATTAATTACTGTGGATTCTTTCTTTAAGTATAAATGTAGGAGTGATACAGTGTAAAAAAATACATAATGTAAAACTGTAATAACAAGAACAATAATAGTCAGCAACTGCCTGCAAGGACAATTCAGAAAGGGAACCACTGCAGTCTAACACAATTGTAAGGCTATTTATTAAATATTTCAGAAGGTGTTTAAGGAGATTTACTTACCAGAAAGTATTTTTCCACTATTCCAAAATCTACAAACCCAATTATAATCCAGGCAAGAAGGGTAACCACAGAGACAGCCACAATAAAAGGAACAAAGTAGCCACTAAGTTTGTCTGCAAATTGCTGGATGGGAGCCTGGGAAGGAGAAACAGGTCACTCAGCAGGATCATGGTGACTCCCTTCTGTGCCAGACACAGTCACAGCTGCTGCAGCACACTTGGCTTGCCACAGTTTATAATTAGAGACTGACTTCATAAAAGGATGAGGTTTGGCACAGGAGCCTGTATCAAAGTCCTTAATCAGCAAGAACCTTCATTATGCAATTCAAATCTAAACAAACTCAGCCACTCCTCAAGTGATGTGGTGTGCTGCTGCCTAATGTGAATTTGACAATACTCTACCTTTGAGGTCTGGGCCTCCTCCACGAGTTTAACAATCTGGGACAGAGTGGTGTCAGCCCCGACGTGGGTCGCGGCGATGAGCAGGGACCCGTTCTGGTTGATGGACCCTGCAATGACTGTGTTCCCAGGCTTCTTAGTCACAGGCATGGCCTCACCTGAGGGAAGGGCAACAGCAGAGTGCTGAAAAACAGACCTTTGTAACAGCCACCATCTCCTCACGAGAGTGAGAACATCAGTTCCACCCTCCCTTCTTCACGTTGGTCTAAAGGAGAACGTTTTTACATTGGCAGAAAGCAAACGCTCACCTGTGATGAGAGATTCATCTACCATGGAGTGTCCTTCAATAACACGACCATCCACGGGGAATTTGCCTCCTGGGACCACTTTGACAATGTCACCCCGTTGAACCAGCTCAACATCGACTTGCTCTTCACTGGAATGATGGAAATGTTCTTTAGTAAGAGATGTAACTGAAGTGACCCAGTGCAAAAGGAGCTGTCACTACACACAAAGCACAATCCCACTGCTTGACACAGTTAAGCATACAAAAATTAAAACAGAAAAAAGGCCATTTTAAAGAAGACTATGACTTTTATCATAATTTTATTTACTATCCAGTTAAGAAAATCCACTAATTGTCTTATCACAGCAAAAAACAGCAGTAAGTCAATAAACTAAATTAGAGCAGTGTTAATTCTTCTGCATTTTAACATTTTTATCTGCCAGCAAATCTGAAGTTATTTGCTTCACGGTTCTATCGAATGGTAACATTTATCTGTGAATTAGGCATATTAACAGCAAAAAAGGAACAACAGAAAAAGCAAATGACAAAGCAAGATACCTTAAAAGAACGTTATCAGGGCCCAAGGTAACAATAGTAGCTTCAGTAGCTTGTAATGAAATTAGTCTTGCCAGGGCTTCTGAGGTTTTACCCTAGAATAATAATTTTCATATTTTTCTGACTATACTATTGAAAAAAAAAAAAAAAGCAGGGTAAATGACAACTGCATGTGTTGCAATTTACCCTGTTAAGAAAACACAGACTGATAATAAGTCATTTCATGTTTTTACTAGTTCAGTTACTAAAGATGATTTTACAGCAAAGAAGGTTAAAAGAACCTAACAAAGCTTTTCCACGGGACGTTTTTAAATATACATGACATTCTGAAATGATTCCTAGTCTTGCAGCTTGTAGCTATCCCGGATTTCTATTTTCCTTACCTTTGCCACGTGCTCCAGCCACCGGCCCAGCGAGATGAACACGAACAGCATCGGGGGGGTGTCAAAGAACGTGACAGGGTTTACTTTTGCCTTCTCAGCCATTGCCACCAGGAGAATAACGAAGGAGTAGAGGAAGGCGATGGAGGTGGCCAACACGACGAGCACATCCATGTTTGCAGTGCTGTGTTTCAGCGCCCTGTACGCCTGGATGTAGAAGTGCCACCCTCCAAACACCTGCAAGAGAGTGTATTTTACACACACTGGTAACTCACACAGCAGCATTTCCATGAGAGAGGGAGACACGTGTGACTTGTGTTATCTGCCTTCACCATCTCTTCCTGAGCAAAATCCCAGCTCTAGCCAAGGGCTGTGATCTCCTCCACAGCACTCTCAGGCACTCCCACCTCCTCCCCGTGTCCACTGGTGTGGCTCAGCAGCTGCCTCAGGTGCTTTTTGGGTGCCCAACCCCTGGGCAGTGACTGCCCTGCCCAGGACAGTCTCTAGCACCAATTCTTTTGGCAACAGCAAAAGCACGTAACAACCTCAAAAGCGTTTTGCATCAGCATTACACTCACTTTTCAAATTTACTTTCTTCATAGTCTTCCAGTTTGAGTGTTTAAACCCAACAAACCAGGAGTTGTCATAATCCCACTTACCTGTACAGGGACACAGAGCAAAAATGACAGAAAATTCATAACAGACAATCCTGGCAGGAGCTGGTAATCCAGGACCATGGAGGAGTGAGAGGCCTCCCTCTCCTGGCTGCTCATGTTGTGATGTGTGTGAGCATCCGAAGGATGACTGTTCATCACCATCATGTAAATCATCAGCCCCATGACAGGGATACAGAAAACAAAGCTCACGACAAAAGACCTTTTCCACCTTTGGATTTAAAAAGAGAAAGAAGAAAAACAACTTGTACTGCAGTCAGGTGCTGGAGAACTTTTTAACCAGCAACTCTGGACAGTCACAAAACCCCCCCATAGATTCACGGGTGATTAAAAAAGAAGAATCAAAGATATTTACAGAATCTAAATATGGTTAGGAATACTTACTGTCTGATTTCCTGTTTGTGATCCAGATGACTGGCAGATCTATCCTTTTTGACTAAGGAAGTAGTGAAACCTAAATCCTAAGGAAAAAAAGCATAATAAAAAAGAGAACAGTCAGTTTTAAAATACACTTTGTGGTCAGTTATTGCCAGATTACTGGTATGGTGCCAGCCTTATCTTTGATTTACTTTATTAACATTTCTGATACAATAGTTACTATTGTTTAGTTACCTTCTAAAGAGAGAAAGCAATTTGTTGTAAAAATCAACCTTTCTAGAATAAAATGCTTTTCTAAAATGTGGCTTTCCAAAATGGTTTTTCCCGAAGCACAGACATAGAGAAATGGAGGGAGAAAGCTAAGAAACATATTTCACCTCTCACCTGCTACGGTATTAATTTTTAAATAAATGTGATTTATTTTTCTACAAACCTATAGCTGGTATCTCCAACTCTACCATAGCCTATTTTTTATAGTATTGCTGTTTAAAGGTTTTAGGCAAAGTTGTAACAGAGCGTTTCTGAGCCAGAACACATGTATTAGTTACAAAAACCTGCACTAAGAAGAAAGCAGATGGAAGAAGACAGACCTATTTTTTTGCTTTAATAGCCTTCCCTTCTGTTTCTGGGGTGTGTAACTCTTCAAAGGATGCTGTATATTTGATGAGACTTTGGCACCTGAATGACTCTCACCTTTATCACTTGTATAACATCTCGAGGACCAACAGCCTCAGGGTCATATTTGATGTGTGCTTTGTTGGTTGCAAGAGCTACTGAGCAGTATAAAACACCATTAGTCTTCATGAGGGTGGATTCTATCTTGTGCACACAAGAAGCACATGTCATCCCTCTCACCTGAAAAACAAAGGTTCCTTTCAGTTATCAAAACCACAGCTTATCTGGTAAATGCATCTTAAAAAGCAGGAAAAGTCCTTATGACTATCCTTCCTTATTTATTGCTTTGCTCTGGGGTTTGAAGCAGTGAGATGGAGCTCCAGCTAAGGATGAGCTATAGAATCACAATAGTTTGGGTTGGAAGGCATCTTAAAGACCATTTAGTTCCAATCTGCTGCCATGGGCAGGGATACCTCCCAAAAATCGTGTTGCTCAGGGGCCCATCCAACCCTCCTAGAGGAAGCAGAGCATGGAGACAAGGTTATTAAGCCCTGCTAAGGCTCTGTTGGCTCTTCAAGCTCAGAGCTGGGTACACAGAGCCAGACTCACCTTCAAAAAGTAAATTCTGGCAATAAGCAGAGTAATCAGAAAAATACAGGAATGTTTCTCCGACTTCAGTGTAGTAGTAGTGAGCCAGAAGAGTTTGCAGGACCAGATACCATTTGTGACACATACCTGAGGTACTCTTATATTTTAATTTTTTTGTGAATTAAGCTCTATTATATGATTAAACTTTAGGAAGTGGAACACTTGCACAAGTGCACCCAGTAGATAAAAGTAACAGAAGCTGAGGGTGTCAGGTTTTAATCACTAACTTACAACAAGTTCCAGGATTCCATCTCCTTCACCACAGTTTTCCATCACGGTGGCTCCGAATCCCAGCTCCCGAATGAGCTCTGCAATGGCTGAAGGGTGTATGACAGCAGGGTTATACCTCACCTCTGCCTTTCCCGCCATCAGGGCAACAAGGATGGAATGTATTCCTGGGAAACAAAACGTGTGAGCAGCAGATCAGGTCTAGGAAAATCCTGCACTTATGGTAACAGGAGGGCATGACACAATTTGAAATTGGGAAAGGTACCATATTGCAAATCAAGAAAAACATGTTCATTTTTGGAAGATACACCAACAACACAACCACAGCACCTCAGTGTAGGTGTGACTGATGAAAGCACTGCTGCTCCCCATGAGTGGCATGTTTCTAACAGTCTAATTACAAACATTCTGTCCATGCTATATGAAAAGATTATCTATTTTTACTCCAAAGTAGTTCTTCTAAAATACAGTGCTATATCTTTCTCTGATCTGCATTTACTACTTCTAGAAGCCTTTTCTTCAAGGGAGAACATGCACGAGAAAGGGCAGATCTAACAGTCAATCCTATTGTACACTGAAAGGATTTAGATTCATCCATTTTCTAGGATGAAAAAATTAAAATCCAGGTTAACCTGGAACACATCTACCTTCATTACAATAATTAAACACAGTCTGCATTAATGACTGTTTGCTACATCACAGTCATGCAGCCGTTTGTTCCTGCAAATATAATCAGACAGACAGGCATGCCCTGACTGCCAGAGCTAAAATTAACTTGTGTCTCTTTAATCCACACTAATACTGTCCCCCTCTAATAACTCTCTCCCCAGCACACACACAGTTGTTTCTGCCTTCAGCTGCACACCTGGGCACCTCCCTCCAGTAGGAAAGATTTGTTTTCCTTTCAAAAGGATCCATATTTGATCCCTACACTCTTTGGAGCACTCAGGTGCTGCTTTTGTAAGGGCAGTCCCTGGCCAGCATGTCCATAAAGCAGCAAGAATGACCCTGTTCCCATCCCCTGGGCCAGAGGTGAGCAGGCTGTTCTCACACCTGGAACACCTGCAATGTCCTTCTCCTGACAACCCAGCCATGAAAAACGCTGTGCAAAAGCCAGATGGATTCTCCAAACCAAACAGAAATGTAGCAGCTCACACTGACACACATCTTACCATCTTCCCTCCTCAAATTCCTCTCGATGTTGGCTACACACGAAGCACATGTCATTCCTGTGACCTGGACATAGCACTTGGAGATGGTCTTTGTCTCCTGCCTCCCGAGGTGGGCTGGGGGCACTTTGGAGGATGGCTCAGGTTTGTGAGAGTCCAGCTGTGCTTCAGGTGAGGGCTGAGCTGTGGCCACAGGCAGTTCTGCCTTTGCTGGAAAGGAGATTGCAGTTCATGACCTCAGGAGCAGCCATTGCAATGAGGTGTGAGCTGGCATTACAGACTGCTCTGCACTTACACTGAAAATGGAAACTGTGTGTGCCCTGTCAGTCAGACCCACCCACCTGTCTGTGGATTCAGAGTCAGCAACAGAAAACAAGACAAAGGGTTGGGCCACTGATTAACTCACTGTTTTGTTACTGGTTTTCCTTTAGCCTTTCCTCACTGTCTTTGTTCTGTTGCACATCCTTTGTCCTCTTCTCTAGGCTGTAAGTGGAATGTCTGCATTGCAACCTTAGTTTTACACACAATTTTATTGACTTGACCTGGAGCACAAAGCTGAATCTGTAAGCAAGTGCATGTTTCATAAGCAAAGTCGGTGATTTTGACCTTAGAGAAGGGCTCTGGAACTAGAGACATCTGCTCCTTACAGCAATCCAGGGAATGCTGTGCTTGTGCAGGAACAGCGCAAAAGGAACTAAATGGGAGCACCCAACCACTTCTTCAGTTATTGCCATAAAATAGCTCATGTACTGTATTTACTGATATTTAATCTTACTGAATCAACAAGTGGAGCTTCCCTGTTCCCTCAGGAAGCCTCTCTTCATATTGCTGGAGGTGGGGGTGAGAATCTGGGAGAGGCACAGCTAGGACAGCCAACCCACAAGGATGGACAAACATCTGCCTGCCCATGGGAAGTAATTAACTAATTCCTTGCTTTGCTTGCAGGAGCAACTTTTGCTTCACCTATTAAACTTATCTTTATCTAATCCACAAAGTTTTTCTCTTATACCCTTCTCTTCCCCCTCCCACCATGGGGAAGTGAGCAAGTGCTGAGCTGCTGACCAGGGTTCTCCCACAGCATCATCATTTTAACATTCTGAGTGATGTCCACTCTCTTCAGACTCTTGTCACTCCTCAGTCATGCCTGAGCCTGGTTAAATCTCCCTTCATTAGTTAGTCCACAGGAGTCAAGACTTAGATAATTCAGCATTAAAGAAACTTCAGCACAGCAATCCATAATATTCTTCACAGCTAGCAAAGCTACAATTCCATATTCATGCCATGAATATTATAAAGCAGCAAATAGGAACATGGAACATCAATATTTATCTGACATTTATATTTCCAGGCATCTCAATTATTTTAATTAATCTGATGCATTAAAGGCTGTGCACGTATCTCTAATTACCTCACTGGCAGAGAAGACAGAAAGCTTGGCAAGCACAAAGTGCGTGTCAGCTGCTGAATTTCATCTTGGGTCGTACCAAAGGCTAAAAAAACTGGACAATCCTTTTGAATTTAAAAGTTTAATATGTTATTACCTGGAAAAGAGGCATCGAATCCCATGTCCTCTATTGAGGACCGCAGGTCTTCTGGGCTTGTTTGCAGCGGGTCATATTCTATAGTCCCGTTTCCATTTGAGAGAGAGACATGAATGGATTTCACACCTGGCTTTTGGGATATGACTCCCTCGATGGACTGCACACAAGAGCTGCAGGTCATCCCCTCAATATTGATCACAACAACTTGAGTAAGTGGCTGGCTGGGATCCTTCAGAGCTGTGTGAGATTTCAGGGGAGACGCCAGCGGGGGGAAAAGTGCCAGGTTTTCACACTCCTCAGGAAGGCTGACTTTGAACGTCTCTGGAGACACGGCCTCTATGGCTTTCCTCAGCCTGTCTATGCTAATGAAGTTTGGGTTATAGTTTATAACAGCAGATTTCTTCTCTAAGGAAACAACGACCCCTGTTACTGCCGGGAGCGCTGACACAGTGCCCTGGATGTTGAGGACGCAGGAATCGCAGTGCATCCCATCCACTCTGAACACAACTGTCCTGGTCCCAGGCCCACTGCAGTTTTCCCTCTGGGCTGGCTCAGAGCCTTTGGGCTGAGCATTCCTCAGCCTCTCCAGGTCAATGGCACTGAGCTTCAGGGCTCTGGGCTGCTTTTTGAAGGATGCTGCGAAACCCGCTGCTTCAATTTGATGTTTTATTTCTTCTGCTGTAATTAGGTGAGGCTGGTAGATAACAACAGCTTCCTGATTGTCCAGAGACACTGAAATTTAACCAATAAAATAAATTAACCAACAAAATAAACGAACAAAAGTGTTTTACTGCCCTAAACATAACGAGCACATCAACAGGTCTTGTCAAGGCTTTCCAAGAACACTTTAAATGGTCATAGAAGCAAATGCAACAGAAAAGAAATTTCATTTGTTTGGTAAATACCAAAAGTTAGTTCTTCAACCATTTTTTTGTCTAGTACTACAATAATTTTCAACTCCTCTTTTCCTCAAATTTTTGCTCTTTCCCCAGGACTTTCACAAATGGCATTGGTACTTATTAAATTTACCCTTTTATGAGGTTCTGTGGCAATACATTAATGCCAAAGCTAATTATACAGATAAGTTGATCTTGCCTTTTAGATACAATTATATACATGACAATACAAATTTTTAATTTAACAGAAAAGATAAATTAATATTAATTAAAACATAAAAATGACATCTTGTATTAGAGATTTCTGTAACTGGTAATAAAGTTATGGAGCACAACTGCTCCCAGTCGAGATACAAAGCAACCACTGAATACTGTCACACATGTAACAGCAACAGCCTCCCCGCAATTTGGGCCCATTTCTTCACTTCTAGTTCAAATTAAACGTGTAACTAAATAGCCAGTACCACAAACAGTCACACTCAGCTCTCTCACGTAAACACAAGGCATCTCCACAATGCCATCAAAGAACAGCATGGCCAAATGACATGAAGATACACTAGGGTTTCACCTCTAACCCGCTGAATTCCTTGCAGTTTTCCAAGCCTGCCCTCGATGGTGCTGGTGCAGGAGTGACAGGTCATCCCGTCCACCTTCAGGCGCAGCACAGCACTGCTCGCCTGAGACCAGACGGCATCTTCCCAACTGCCAGGGGTCACCTCTGCTGCAGAGAGATTTAAATCTACTCCTGGGACCAGCTGGATAATCTGTCTGCCATTTATGATGGAAGAAATGAAAGTCACCACTGCAGTTTTTTGGTCAGAGGAGACTTTCACATCCAGGATCCCTTTGTTCTTCAGCAGCGTGGTACAGATCTGTCTGGGTGTTAGGGCTGACTGGGGAGGGATGGTAAGGAAAATAGTGTCAGGTACAACAGGTTGTGGGTTTGAATCAGCCAGTGTAGCATCAAATCCCATGTCATAGATGGCTTCCTGCAGCATCCCTGGAGTCTGGAGCTTGGGGTCATAAATGATGACAGCATTCTTATCCTCCAGAGAGACCTGGGGAGGCAATAAACACAACAATTTAGCAAACTGCAATACAAAGAGTTACTAATACTGCATGGGACTAGAAATTGCTTTTACTTGCAAATATTAGTAACACTTGTCCAGTATAACTTCATCCCTCACTCCTCACCTTGAGGAGCAAAGCCATACCAGCAGCCACCACCGAGTGACTTCTCTTCTGTGCAACAGCCGGGCTGGAAAGAAGAGATCCCACCCCTTCCTTACTCCCAGTTTCAGAATCCTTTCCAAGTCTGTCTGGCCACTTTTACTTAGGACATCCAGACAGCACCAACGCATTTAATGAAACTTCCAGAGCCAAATTCTCCTGAATTATGATGATGAACCCAAAAGAGCCCACAGCAAAAATTCAAATCAGGTAACAGTAATTCTAATGCAGTTAGCAGTAATTACCCTCAGGCTACAAGGATGGAAGCAAACAGTCTTTGAAACAAACCACAGCTTTAAGTAGCAGTGGAAGAAGCCCAGTATTTCCAGGCATGGGAGGCACAGGCTGGTAACTTGCTGTGAGCACAAACCTGCATCAGACTTCACTGAACAAAATTCGGTTTGGAAATCTGATATATGACAAACATTAAAGAAGCTGTTTTTCCTCTCTCTGTACATTTTGGTGATCCAGAGATGTCCTGATTTGGTATTAACCTTTCCCATTAGATGGTACAAATATCCTCAACTTAATTTTCTCCCAAGGGATGATAAATCAAATATAATAATTGCAGTTTCCAAAAGGAAAAAATGAAGCCTGCCAGAGGCCCAACACACATTACCAATTCAATTCTGTCTTTCCTCTGGGCACAGGTACAGCCTAAACATCACAGTCATGATTAAATTAGACCAGTTAAATCATTTTAAGAACCACCTCTCCTCATTTCTGTCCCAGTTATGGGCCCTTGTAGAATCAGCAACATGGACATTTATTGGTTTCATTGCAGTTGGAGGCAAAATAATCAAAGAGCAGCTGTATTAGCCATCTAACATTCCCACCCCTTGCTGACCTTATTCATAATTACTAAATAAAATCCTGTTTTACTGTTCTCAGAGAATTTTCTGAGTCAAATGATCTGACTGAACCGTAGCTCTGATGTTATAAAGAGGATAATTACTAAATACGTCCTCTTAATGTTTCTTAGAGTCCTGTTCTACTCAGACTACGTTTTTGTAATACAGTTTTTGAAACAGTGTTCAGCTTTGGGATAAGGTATTGACCTTAAAATATAAATATAAAACTCTTAATATTGTCCTTCTAAAAATCTGCTTCATTCCTTATGTAAAAGACAGTATGAGACGCACATTGTCTTGAGTCTCTCCTCCCTCTTCTATCTGAAGTCAACTGTATATTCTCAGAAATAGCTGAGAAAACACAAGGCTGACGAGATTATATTTTTTGCTAGAAAAAGGAGAAAGTGAGGATTCTGAAATCCAGTTATCTGGGGGTATTTTAGAGGCTGCTTTTAGCCTTCCTGTGACTCCACGCCGGCAGACACCCAGTGACTGATCTCACCACGCACAGAGATGCTCCAAGGTCCTGCTGGCAGAGCACAGACCCACCTTAAAGCTCCACTACAGCTGAAGGAAGATGAAAAATTATGGGTCTTGTAAATATTGCTGCTCTTCACCAAAATTTCCACGTGTGTACAGGAACATCTACTTCAGGCAAAAGGAAACTGCACTGAACCAGTGCATCTCTTGCCTCTGCAGGGAAAGGGCACCACAATGAACCCTTCAAAACCAGCTTCAGGTAATCATCACATGCAGCCCAAACTAAGATAATGTGCCCAGTCCTGTGAGAAAACTATTTGTCAAAGCCATTTCTACTAAAATAGAAATTAACTTTTGATGAAACCAGGAAGATAGTGCTTTCTTTGGAGTAAAATCAACCACCATGCAGTGCTACGGCATGTTTTCAGAACACAGATACTCAATAATTAAACTTTGCAGTTTTCTGTTGCTGATACTGATAAGACTGTTCTTTCTACCACAGATTGGGTCACAAAACTAACAGCAATCTCCCAGCTTTTAAATTGTTTCCATCAATAAATCTACTGTAAAATTATGTACCGTGTAGGGACAATCAGCTCACTCTGGAATACTCTACAGTCCATTGTTTTGCCCATGACAAAAAAAATACTAACAAAATACTGATCTCTCCTCCAAGCTAAGAAAAAGAGTTAAAACCAAGATAGGTCAAGGAAACCTGGAATAGA
The DNA here is from genome assembly GCF_003945595.2 of Pipra filicauda. Classification (NCBI taxonomy): domain Eukaryota; kingdom Metazoa; phylum Chordata; class Aves; order Passeriformes; family Pipridae; genus Pipra; species Pipra filicauda. The sequence continues at coordinate 117,575 of NW_024104815.1, forward strand.
GCAAACCTTAAGCTCTGTGAGCAGTTCAAGATTACAGTTCTGCTGCCCTTTCTCTCATTTCCTCATGGACAGTACAAAGGAAAGGAAACTTCTAAGACCTGTCAGGACTTTCCTATGTTATCCGGATTTCCTGCTACTCTTATTTCATGGATCACAACAGAACAGGTTTTTTTTCACGGTGAGTCAACTCCCCCACAATTAACTGGACACCTCAAGCCCACAAGCATGTTTGAGCCTGTGCAAGTGACCTCCGTGCACCATCAGCTGGACAGAAAAGGTCTGTAGGCTTTTGAGCAAATACTGACATTTGTGCAGTATAAGGGACAAGGACAGCTCCCTTTTTTTCACCAGTGCAAGTTCTAGGGCTTTTGCTTTATTTTATCTTAAAGTTTATTGTTCTTGCCTTTTTTTTACTTTTTTTCCCTTTACTCCACAATACTGAATTAAATGTAAAGCAGAAAATTAATTAAGAGCAACAGATAATGACTTAGGTCCCACTGCAAGAAAGTAAGCACTTGTTTTCTCTTATATACCAGAACTACACTAATGGATCTCCAACATCAGCTTCCCCTGAAACATGCAGAATATACTCTTCTCACATTATTTTCCTCCCTTGGTGTGAAATTTTATCATGGTTTCTCAAATAAGAACAAAGCTTTGTAAGAAACAGTGACAGCATTACTCACTTTAATGTTATGGATCCCATTCATCTTCCCAACATGCTGCTCAATGGTCTGAACACAGGAATTGCAGGTCATCCCCTCCACACCGATGACCACGGATCTGGCCTCCATTGTGAATTTCTACTCCAGTCTTCTCATTGCTCCTGGCTAAAAACAAGTAAGACATTAGTTCTTAAATTTCACAAAGACTGAAATGAAAACAGGCATGTAGTGGAAGGTGTCCCCATGGCAGGGGTTGGAACAAGATGAGTTTTAAGGTCCCTTCCAACCCAAACCATTCCATGAGTCTGTGATTTAACAAATGCCATACTTAGCCACATGTCACTCTAGTAGACACTAAAATATGAGCAAAGCTGTACAGAAAGATACTCTGAAGAGTATCATTATTATTTTTTCTCATTAAAACATGCCCAGAAAAAATTACTGAACCTAAATGAAATTAATTTGTAGAAATAACAGCTAATGCAAAGGACTCCTTTTGCCAAATGAATAAATTATTTAATGACTGAGGGAGAAAGAGGGCAAAAGAAATGATTTTCAGATTTTTTTTCTTAGCATTTTGAAAATCTGCATTATTTTTCCAATGACAGAGAGGCTAGTGAGCAGGAAAATGATCACAGTTAATGTCTGGCTGCAATGGAATCACAGCAAACTGTGATGCCTAATTGAAGAGCTGAAGTTAAGACCTGCTTAACTCATTTTTCTTATCCTGAAGACCTATCTTGGAAAACTAAATTACATCAACAATGTTGAGTAAAATTAGTTTTCTTGCTCCTTGGTGACATTTCCAAGCTGTTCCCTGTTACAGAAGGTCTGGGAGTTTCTGGTTTCACTTTGAGTTGCGTTACAAACCATGTAAGAACACAAGAAGTTTCATCATAGAAACAGGTTTTACCTCCCTGATGCACAAAACTAAATGTTGAAACTTAATAAACAAGGAGCAAAGACAGTATAAAACTGGGAATTAGTGACTTTTTCAATAGATGAAATACATCTCAACCCTGCTAAAAACAGAAATAAGACAAGTACATCTGAAGAGTTACAGATCTCACTTCTCACACACACAAATGTTTGTATGTAAATATTCACCCATTACAGAAATACAAAATTGTCATTTGACACACAAGAATTATCAATCAGCAGAAGAGTGTATTTTAAGCAAATTTCATATAGCAGGCCCTTTCTCAGACTCATCTGCACACTTGGAGGTACTTTAAAAAACTCTGTAAGTCACCCAAGAAAATACTTGCTTTCATGTCATGTTGAAATGTGATCCTCCCTGATTACCTCAGTTCTTCCCTAAGGAATGCTCAGTCCACACAGAGCAAACAAAGACATCATTGTAACTCCACAGTCTGGGAGAAACTGAATATTCCCACAAGCCTGAAGTGCAAATAAAGTTGCAAGAAGTACTTGACTTAGAGTGCACTTTGTGAACACAACCAGGCACGCAGGACTAACTAAAATGAGACACAACAGACTGTCACAGACAGAGACAGCCTGTCCTCTAGTCAGCTTTGGACAGACACGAGTTTAAAAGCATTTCAGGTACATGATCAACTTGAACTGCCCTGACAATCTGCACAATTACTGTATTTGGAAAACAAAAATAAGGAAATACTGTAACTGTGAGCTGCTACCTAAAACAATCAAAGGTTGGCAAGACGCTGCTTTAGAACCGGGAAAGAGCTCTAAGGCAGAGCCTGCTGACTTGCCTGTTCTTTGGCAAACTACAGTACAAAAATATTCATTTTTACAGAAACTAGGATACTGTGTTCAAGTTTTTTTTGAGGTGCTATGAGGAAGTAACAGCAGCCTGTGGCTAGTGAACCAGCACTGTTAAAGAGATTACATTCACCATCAGCACTGCTACCAAATGCCCACCAACACATTAAAAACCCAACTGCTTACATATGCAAAAATAACATTACACTTTTTCCCTATCTATTATTATCATAGTTTGTACGCACAAAGCATTTCCTACATTTTCTCAGTCTGCTTCCTTGCCCTTCTGCTGTTCATTCATAAACACAGCAGAGAATACCCTGTCCTGGAAGATACTGCAATTCAAACATGCAAAAAGCATAAAGACATAAGGAAAGAAAAAAAGGCAAATCTCATTTTCCTTTTTTACCCCTCAAGGCCCCAGAATACCAGGACTGAATCCAGAACTTCCACCAACAGAATTCCTCTGCTGGACCAAGCTGTCTCTTCTTTCTGTTCTCTGACTTTCAGTTCAGAAGCACCCTGGCTGTCTGTGACATGTGCATCACTCACAGCTCTCTGCTGGCGGGGAATACGACCAACAAGGGCTTTTATTGACATTGTTGAAAGTTGCTAACAATTTTTATATTCATTTTAAAAACAGGCTGTTCTCTAAAAAATGAGACGCGTCCAAATCTAAATAAGCCATTTGAGAGCATTGCTGCCTCTTCACATCAGTCACATTATATTATTAACACTGAATTAAGAACCAGCTCATTAACAATCTCAGTTTTCTGTACAGCCTTAATGAAATTTCTGAAGACTACATTGCCTGAATTTCCAGTGTTCCTGATGCTTCAAAGAAATCTTGTTCTCGGAACAAAGTATAGGTTTAACAGTGACTCTAAAAATACACACATCCCTCCTCCTCCCCTTACAAAATGCCCAGGACAAGCAGTTAAATACATGCTTACAGCTGAGGCAGTACCTTGTCATATTCCATTCCATTTCTAATGCTCTGCCTCCCTCAGAAGTGCTTCCTGGAAAAAATACTTCAGCTGAAACTTGAAAGGAATATTTTTGTCATATTTCCTCCTCCTGACAGCATGAAATTAAGAAAATTCATAACTAAGCAGACTGAAAAATATCTGTTGCACCAATAAATCATAACTAGATGCACACAAGAGGTGTATGAATAATAAGAATTTAATTCTAGTTCTCCTTGTATGTGTTCATATTTTACCAAATTCACATTAAAGCAGATGTAGAAGTCAAAAGATCTGCATGAGACTGTGCAGCAATCCATGGATACCACAGCAATTGCCTGAACTTGGAACACGCTGTGTCCTCACTCTTGCCATCCATCACTCCATCTGTGTGATTCCTCACTCCATTTTTTATACATATATATATATATATATATATTCATTATCTGAAAACAGAACCCCATCCTACAAAGGACAGCTATGGTTCTGGCAGATGCAGCTGAAACAGCCAACAAACTTCTTCAACACCTGAAAAGCTTTGCAGGTGCTGAGAAGTATTTTAAAAGTTGACCAAAGGTCTCAACTACTGACTTCAAGGCAAATGACTGCTAATAAATAAATTTAAAGTTATCACGGATATATCCGTTTAAGTTAGAAGCTAAGTTATGGATTGCACGTGTTTTAGAGAAAAATAAAGGTTCTATCTTAAGCAAGGCATTGGTTCATCTATAAAACACCTTAACCATCAATTAGTAAAGCATTTTAGGATTTGACAACACAAAGGAATGGCAGTTCCCCTGACAATTTAACAGCTCTGTATTTAGTTTCATTTTCTTGAAGAAAGTCAGCTAGTGTTTCTACGAAGAATGAAGCAACTGAAAGAAGTAATTTCTACTTCCAACAGCAATTTCTTCCTACGGAAAGGAAATTTCAACAGTGAAAAAGCACAAGGTGACTGAGACACTCATATTCATCTCAATATTTTTGGGGGATGTGCTAACAGCAGTCACTGTAAGTAAAATATCTGAAGCAAATAAGTTTGATGAAGTCAGAGGTAAGTAATTCATAAACCCACACTATCAAACAAAATTAAAAAAACCATAAAGAGGCAACACAAAGAGGAAGTTACAACACTGGTAAAACTGCAGAGTCCCACTGAACCCCACAAAAACCACTTTGGTGCTTCTCACATCCGAGCTAACCCAGGCAGCACAGTGTTCTGTTCTGGGATCAGCAGGGACACAGAGTGGGGAAGGACACCACGCTTCTGGCTAAGTGTACAGCACCAGCTTCCACCAAAGTTCTCTGTATATAATTAGATTTTACATTTTTATATGTAATTTATAGCTGCTGAAACTTAGAGGTAAATATCACACAAACACCAGAAACAGAATCTGTCAGGTTTAATTACAGCCTTTGGATTTTATTAAATTTCCAAATGGCCAAGTGCTACTTAGCTCACTATATTAATGGCAGCAGAAAGCTAAATTACTAATTACTTTAAATGGAAAAAAGGTGCCTGTTCCTAAAGGTCTGCAGGAACCTGTGGAAAAGAGCAAAGGGCAGCAAGAAAGGAAAAAGCTGCATCATCTCACAGTTGGACTTAAAAAGTGCTCCAGAAGATGGCATCCAACACAGAACGAGATTTTATAGGATTCACGGGCAAACAGAGCCATTTGAAAGCATGACTAGATAGGAGATATTCTGGATACTCTCATGGATATACGAGGCTTAATCACTGAGAGAGAAACTGTGCATCTGTAATAAATGTCAGAGCTACGTGACTCTCTAAACAGGCTGTATTTCATGTTGCTCAAGACTCTAACAAGCCTTGCTTGGTCAGCAGACAATGGAAATTGTCTCAGGGAATTTATTTCTATACAAACTGCATGGGGAAAAAAAAGTACATATTGAAAACATTCTGCTTCATTTCTAACAGGAGTTTTATAGCACTTGAGACAAATCCTTTGCAAATCCTTTTGTTTTTTTGTAAGCTTCCACTACCTCTTCAAGTCAGATTTTTGGAGAACATGAATGTTCCCTTGGAAGAAACACAGCAAGTATTAGGAGTAGAATATAATGTACAAGCTCTTGTTATGTGAGCATACTAAGGCCAACTAGGACTTCTCACTCTTCAGCCTGGCCTCAAACTACTTGGCAGAACAATGTGAAATGCATTATACAAGTGAAAATAATAAAAGAGTAAATGACATGCAATGCTAACTTTCGCTTCCCTGATTTGCCACCTTGAAAGTAAAACACCTTCATGACTTTTCTCTATAAGGAAATACACTATAATAATTAATTTCCAATCAAATTGTGTTTGTGCTCACACAGTGCATTGTAATACACACAACTACCTCCCACATTACCAAATCTTGGCCTATTTACTTCCAGAAACACAATTTGACAAGTATTTAAGTACAGAAATACAATCTTTGCTGACTGCATGAAAGATTTTAAGCAACTTTACACTAATTATCTGCAATTCCCAGAACACGCACAGAGAGGCAACAGTTACAGCTGTTTTGCTCTTGCTCATTTTCACAAGATTTTACCCCAAAGCATCACAGACAACTTCCTGCTCTTTTCCAGAACATTTATACTATGCTTTTAATGAAAACACTGGAAAAGAGGTACTTGTGCAGAGTGCTGCCATCAGAAGGTGGCATAAGGTGACATAAGGCAAAACGCTAAGTCAGATGTTTCCGCGGGACAAGTCGAGCAGCTCAGAACCGGAAAACAGGCCCTGGGAGCAGAGGCTCCGTGTGCCTTCACATTCCCGACGAGTCTCTGCCGACTGACAAGAGCTGAACGGGGCCTTTTCCAAAGCACCAGTGAGAGTGCACCAGACATTCCTGCGTCCCAAGGAGAAGGAAATGTGGGTGCTCCCTGACAAGCAGAGCCCGCCCGCTCCCCGCCGGGCACACCGGGCTGAGCAGGACACGGCCCCGGGATGGGGGCACCGGAGACCCTCACACGGCCCACGGCCCCTCCGCGGGGCTGCACAGACCCCGCCCGAGCCAAGGGCTTCTGGGGCTCGGACCCTCCCCGGCACCATCTCCCCCCGTGTCCCGGCACCGCGTCCCGCCCGCGGCAGCGCCGGGAAAACCTCCCCGGGACAGCGGGATATCCCCCGCCCCGGTCCGTACTCCCCGGGACAGCGGGATATCCCCCGCCCCGGTCCGTACTCCCCGGGACAGCGGGATATCCCCCCCTGTCCGCACCCACCGGGACAGCGGGATATCCACCCCCAGTCCCTACTCCCCAGGATATTCCCCGGTCCGCACTTCCAGGATATCGCCCCCCGGGATATTCCCCGGTCCGCACTCACCAGGATATCGCCCCCCGGGATATTCCCGGTCCGCACTCACCGGGATATCGCCTCCCCGGGATATTCCCGGTCCGCACTCACCGGGATATCGCCCCCCGGGATATTCCCGGTCCGCACTCACCGGGATATCGCCCCCCGGGATATTCCCCGGTCCGCACTCACCGGATATCGCCTCCCCGGGATATTCCCGGTCCGCACTCACCGGGATATCGCCCCCCGGGATGTTCCCGGTCCGCACTCACCGGGATATCGCCCCCCGGGATGTTCCTGGTCCGCACTCACCGGGATATCGCCTCCCCGGGATATTCCCCGGTCCGCACTCACCAGGATATCGCCTCCCCGGGATATTCCCGGTCCGCACTCACCAGGATATCGCCTCCCGGGATATTCCCGGTCCCGATCGCCGCTCCCGGCCCGGGCCCCGCCGGGCCCTTCCCCCGCCCCGCGCACGTGACGCGCCGGTCACGTGCCGTTGGAGGGCGGGGTGGCGCAGCCGCGGTCGCGATGGCTGTGGCCCTGTCGCGACAGGCACCGCGGGACAGCCGCGGGCGGTGCTGCGGGGCCGCTCCCGCACTAAGGCTCGGCCTCGGGAGCAGCCGCTCCCAGCCCCGCACGGGGCCCGGCAGCGCTCGGCGAGGAACCCCCGTTCCAGTCTCCGAGGAGCGAACGCGGCCGTTTCACACATCTCCGCGGTATGAAAACCAGCACCCTGGTGCTTTGCAGGGATTCACACTGAGTCGGAGGTTTACAGAGTCTGCATACACCTCACATCTATTTCCTAACAAATCTTGAGTGCCCACGGCCAGGTTGGACTGGGCTTGGAGCAGCCTGGGCTAGTGGAAGGTGTCCCTGCCCATGGCAGGGGGTGGGACTGGATGGTCTCTCACGTCCCTTCCAACCCAAACCATCCTGAGATTCTCTGATAATCCACTACCAGCATGAACCAGTAACTGTTGTTTTTCCACCTCATTTCTCTAATAACTTTGACCCTACACAGAAGTTAAATGCAGAGGCAGGGGGTTGGAACAAGACGGGCTCCCAGGTCCCTTCCACCCCAAACCAGTCTGTGATTCCATAAGAGTTCACTGGGAAAGTCACATTTCTCAAAACTGCCTCTTTCCATGGAGCCTGACTCAAAATTGAATTTAGTTTCTTCACACCTCAGAGGCCACAGATGCAATTACTGGCAGAGTGATTCAAGACATAAGAGTCCTTCTGTTGAAAAAAAAGGGATCTCAGCTTTGTCATTACAAGTCAGAGGTAAAGGGATGTGCACTCTGCAGTGAGAGTGCAGTGAGGTTGATTTACACACACATCTGGCCAAGTGGCCAACTCAGCAAAGTTCTGGATTTGTCCTTAATCCACTGGTGAACTTTACAGGAACAACTGGGATTACCTAAAAGTACTTTAAGTTTTTACACTACTTCTTATACTTCATCAGACTCTGAGCATAGAGGAAACCTGGAAGAGCCAGACAGGTTTCTAGGTATGTTTATTAGACCAGGAATGCCACTGCACAAGTGGTAATCAGGGAACAAATGCCATTACGGGACCATTTTCTCAGTGAAAGTTCAGAGCAGTTCATTAGAAGCAGAGGCTGTTACTCCCTCCATTCTCTTGGAGTGATTCTGCCAACAGGTGACAAGCCCCACTCCATTCCAAGCTGTGTTAGCACCTGTAAGAGCATAAAACCCAAGATTACTAACTCTGAAATTAAGGAAACCTTCCAAAAGAGGGCTATTTCTATTGCTTTCAGTTTAGATTTCTTGTATTAGAACACAACACCTCATTAATTTTCTAATAAAGCAAGTGGAATATATTTATATTGAACAGTATTTAAATATTTCAGCTTTCTCTTTCAAAATACCCAGTTTGAGCACAAAGAATCTGGAATTTAAAATCCCATCACCATACTGGTATTTTAATCTAGAGATTTTTCTACTAAAACTCGTAGCTGTATAGGTTAGATATCCCAAGCAAAACAGAGATCACTTGTGTTTCTCATACATTTTCAAATCAGGCAACAGACTGACACAGAAATTCGTGTAACAACTCAAAATCAAGACATGAACTAACACAACTTTCACCTCTATCACATCCCTATCCATTTACAGCAGAAGCTCCTAAATTCTGACCACTGAACTTATTTCAAACAAGTAAGCCTTCATGAAACTTGATACCTTTGAAGTTTACAGCTGGAGTCACAACTGACTAGTGAAAAAACCAACTTACATATCCCCAGACACTGACGAAAACGGCAGCTCCACCAAGGAGGACCAAGTTCCCGTATTTATCGTGGAAGTTCGGCTCATGCTTGCGATGAGCTTGTCTGACTGCAGTGTGCTGGATGCCACGAGCTAAGGAATGATAAAGAGAAGCACAGAAATCAGCTAAACCACACACTCGAACCATTCACAGTCCTCATTTTCCACCAACAGAGAGGAAAGCATTAGCATTAAAAGACTAAAAAAAGCTGAAAAAAAATTAATCTTTTGGACTTAGAACTCTGGAATGACTCAGAAACAAAGAATATGCACAAATCAATTTCTCACTAGAAAGTTATTTCTTATGTCTAATTCCAGTAAAAAAACCCCAATCCTCTGAGTTACCTTTTTCATCGATATGTTTTGTTTGGGCCTTCAGTGAGGAAGTACCTTTTTAAATATTACTGTTTCTCTCATAAAACATTTTGCTTAGCGCATAACATTTTCAGATTTCCATATATAAATATCTATCCTGTCAGTATGGGAACTAATATAAGCATTTTCAGGATGAAATTCACCGTCAAATTATGGGGTTGAATATAGCAGGTATGGGTAACACCTTCCTCATTCTTTCAGCATTTTTTAAAGGAGGGGGGGGAGGTGAAGAAGGAAGTGGAAATAACTGTGGACATGAAGTAAATAACAGAGAATAAAATACAAAAAGGTATCTCCAGATGATGTACATCATAAACGCACACTATAAAGGTACATTTATTAAGGAGAAGACAACAGTGAGGAATCAAACCAGCTACAAAACAGAGATATTGTTTATAGTTGTGTACAAAGTCTTTGATGAGATAGTGACATGTGCATAAAGATAGACTTTACAAACTATAATCTTTTAGTTCCAGGTCAGTGGTCTGCATTTACCCAGCCACGAACAGAGAAGATGATGGCGATACACATCACGTTATTACAGCCCTCGCGTGCTCTATGAGGCTGCACTAGGGTTTTTTAAAACATAAAAAAGCCTGAATATCTACCGAGACACGTTTACTTTAAGTGCAAACACCTAGGGCTAAGCGCATCATGAACCAGGACCAGATTTTCGAGGACCAGATTAACCACTGGGGAATCTGCATCACTGAAGAGGTAACTTTAACCTTGAGTTTAAGGGATGGGTATTGACTATGCTTTGTTCACCTCAGGTTACAAGATCCGGATGTGCCTCCAGTTACAAGAAAAAAAAACCGCCGAGGAAGGGAATCCAACTAGAGTCAGAAAGAAAAAAAAAAAAGCAGGAGGCGAAGGACGCCAGAGCCCCTGAGGTGCCCTCACGACCCTCCCGGGAGCGCAGCGAGCCGGGGGCTGTGAAGGACAGTCCTGACGGGGAAGGGCACAGACCCGGAGCAGACCCCCTGCGGGACCCCCCGCACCCCCAGAGCCGCCCCCGTCCTTACCGGCGAGGTTCAGCGCGGCCCTGGCCACGGGGAACATGGTGCGAGCGGAGCGCGTACCCTTCACGGCGCTGAAGAACAAAATGGTCGCGGCGGAAGTGGCGGCGGGCGGGGGCCTGTGGGTAACGCCGAGCTCCTCCTCGCGGCGGCCGCAGCTCCGCGGCCGCGACAAAGAGCGCGGTTACCCGGCGGCTCCGCGGCACCTCCCCGGCACGGACGGGCTGTCCGTAAGGGGCCGGAGGACACAGAAACGGGCGCGGCCTTGAGAAGCGTGGTAAGGGAGTCCCGGTGGACGCTGCTATTGCAGTGTCAGGATGGCCGAGTGGTCTAAGGCGCCAGACTCAAGGCGTTCCGCGCCTTCCCGCCGCGGGTTTGGGTGTTCTGGTCTCCGTATGGAGGCGTGGGTTCGAATCCCACTTCTGACACCACTTTTTGTTTCCTATTTTTAAGGTGTGAATTTAAACACATGAAAGTGCCGAACTGCTAAAGCCAAGGATCTTAGTGCGAATAGAAATCAGAAATAATTTTCAGAATGTGCTCGAATAGACAAATAAAAGCCGAAGCATGAGTAAATCCCCGTGTCTCTGGCGATTTTGTTTCAGAGCCATAACCCACCACACCCAGGCTGAGGAATACCCCAGAGCGGTTACAATTTTAACAACATTTGTCACACGCAACCCAGCAAATACGTGCATATATAAGATTAAGCAAGTGCATCTGTTTTGGGGAGCTACTAATTAAGCTCTGTGGAGTTTTATTCAACATTTCTTTTCTGGTCTTGGGGTTTTTTTTTCGAGTTACTGATGTGCAAAAAAAAAAAAAAAGTCAAAATTACAAAGTTACTGATGTGCAAAAAAAAAAAGATGGGTGCCAAGAGGATGGTCCTTTTGGCGGTGCCCAGCGACAGGATGAGGAGCGATGGCCATAAACTAAAACACAAGAAGTTCCACCTCAACGTGAGGAAAAACTTTACACTGACAGTGGCAGAGCACTGGAACAGGCTGCCCAGGAAGGGCAAGGAGTCTCCCCTCCTGGACACATTCAAAACCCACCTGGACAGTTCCTGATGTTGCAAAATGTGGAATATGTAAAATTTCTTAAGCAAGGATGTTCTTTGATGTTTGATCTTTGGATACTTTCAAGCCTAATCAACAAAAAGGGAGATTTAATCCGTGAAACAGGGAGTAGCCAACAACCTGTAAGTAATGTCCAGGTGTTAGAAAATTACTTGTTGATAGAATTACATGGTTAAAGTCTAGGGCTGGACATGCTTCAATGACCTCAGACCTGTGGGGAAGTTAGCAAAGCTTCGGAAGAAGGATGTACCATGGATAGTGGGAACAAAGAATACAGAATTTACACAAGGCCACAAGGACATCTGGCAGAATTCCCAAGAAAAGGAAGAAACTAATAAACCCAACTCAGCAACTGTGCTGCATCAGCTCTGACTGGGTGAAAGGTGATTGCGGCAGGGGCAGATCCTGGCCACCGACTCACAGACCACCGAGCTGAGAAACCCACCAACCCAAAAGAAGAGAAAAACTGAGCATGTGGACTAATTAGCATGAGAAGTGAGAGAATAATTAACTAATATTAATTAATAAGAGACTGTGTAACTTGTAGCCTCTGAACACTGATTCATTTCTTTGCTAAAATGTATAAATAGTAAAAAGTTTCGATAGCTGGGGTGCTTGATACCAGCTGGTACCCAGGCTTGCACAACTCTGAAACAAATAACCAGTGTCTGTCCCGAGTGTGTCATTATTGGCTTGTTGCAGACTGGGTAACGAATCCGATTTTTGTGGACAGCACTGTGTCACCTGTTCAGAACACGCTGGCGGGGGTCGGACCGGACGGTGTGCAGCGCTGCCCTGCGGCCCCGGGCTGTGCCGGCTGAGGGGCGCTGGGCAGGGCGGGCTCGGGGGCGGTGCCGCCATCGCTCCCCTCCCTCAGGGCGCGCGCGCCCTCCCCTCAGGGCTCCGCCAATGGCGCGGCTCCAGCTCGCCGCGCTCCCGCAGGCTCAGCCAATGGGAGGCCGGTGCCGCGGCGCGTGCCGGCGGCTCGGCCAGTGGGCGCGGCGCGGGCGGGGCGGCGCTGCCGGCGGGGCGGGGCGGAGCGGGGCGGCCATGGCGGCACTGCCGGTGCCGCTGCCGGTGCTGGCTATGGCGGCGCTGCTGCTCTTGGGCTGCCGCGGGCCCGGGGCCGCGGGCCAGAGGCGGAAGGAGGTGAGACCCCCGCTGGGAGCCCCGTGGGCAGCTGCTGGGGCGGGTTCCTGCCGGGCCAGGGGGGCTCGGGGCAGGGCCCGGCGGGGCGGCCCGGCCTCACAGCAGCTCCCCGCCCTCAGGCGCGGCCGGCTCTGAGGGGAACCCGCGGGCGCGGCTGCGACCGAGTGTCTTTAATTCCAGGTTCTTCGGTTCTCGTTAGGAGCACTGTTCGAGTGTTGTCTTCCTCCTGCAGGGGATTTGGGGCGGAGAGGAGGGGTGGTCTTTGCTTGTAATCACGAAGGTGCAATTTATTTCCACACTTTTGACTCCTAGGGTTTGGAAAGATCCCTCTGTATAAGTGTTTATACTTGTGTCAGTTTTATTTATATATATCTATATCTATTTAATCTTGTATAGGTTGTAAGTCAAAGAAGGGTAGTTTATTATTTTTATTATTATTATCATGGTGGGATTCTTGGGGTTGCCCTGTGCAGGGCCAGGAGTTGCCCTTTGATGGTCCTACTGGGTCTCTCCAACTGAGGATATTTTGTGATTTTTTCCACTGAAGTATTTATCTCAAGAAGGGTTTTAATAAAGAGTAGAGGAGTGCTTTATGGTAAATGTAACATTTGGGAGTCTGTCGGTCTAATACATCTTTGTATAATGTTATAGAATTGGTTGGCTCCTTTTTGAGGAATGTTTTAGTGTTGAGCACTCCTGAGTTCCTCAAATATGTTCTGAATCAAATTTTTTTTCCAGCAATGCTGAAAATGAGATGTTGAGCTTACTACTGTAGAGCTTCTGTCTCTGTTGTTGATTCCACTGCGACAAGTTTTGCAATCTGAAACAGTTTGGTGCTTGGTTTTGAATAAATTCTGCGGAGGGATTGGGGCAGTTTGTACAGCTGAAAGAAATCTTGCAATTAGCAGCAGAAGGGAGGACTAGTGAGCTGAGGGACTTCACCAGCATGTGTCACACTAAGTGCTTAACTCTGTGTGCATTACTGGGTGGTTGAGGTCACGAATACTGACATGAGTGCCAAAAGCATCTGTGAATGCCTTCCAGAGTCTCAGTGAAGTCTCACATCGTCTGGCCCGTGTTGTTAGGAAATACAGCGCACATATTTGTTACATCAAATCTAAAAACCTTCGAGACTGTGCTGTGAGACTGGAAAAAAGAAACGATGATGTTCCTCTGACTTTATTTTCAGATGGTGTTATCAGAAAAAGTGAACCAGCTGATGGAGTGGGCCAGTAAAAGATCTGTTATCCGAATGAATGGAGACAAATTTCGACGCCTTGTGAAGGCACCACCCAGAAATTACTCGGTGATTGTGATGTTCACTGCTCTTCAGCCTCACAGACAGTGTGTTGTGTGCAAGTATGGGCTCCATTTAGTCGTAAATTAGAACTTGAAAGTCATCAGGTGCTTTGTAGGAAATGAAATTTAAGAATAGGGTTGAACTTTCACATGTGTAGGAGAAATATAAATGGCAAGTTATAATAGGATTGTCTTTGAAATTTAATGTGTGGGAATATATGTGTAATGTGTATGTGAAAAACAACATAATCTTTAGTTTTATCTCCCTCCCAAAATATAATCCCTGCATTGCAGAAACAGCATTTACACTGATAACTGCTGGAGAAAGACAGGGTGAAAGCTCAACTTTCCTGGCACGAGCTGCTGAAGAAATGTTCGTAGAATTACTGCTGGCCATACAGCCTAAAAGTTGTTTGGCACTTATTTATTTACAGTTATAATTTCCTGGATCTTTAACCATATTATGGCTTTCCTGTATTAATCTGGAGCTGGCAGAGGTCTGTGAGGGTGATTTTTATACCTTGTCAGTTGAAATTACTGGTTTGCCATCCTCTGACATGGAAAGGAGGGCACACCTGGCCGTGTTTTGGTGCTCTGTGGACAAACAAATGAGGAACAGCTGGGTTTCATTTCACATTTCAATTAGAAATTCCCTCTGCTTGTGGTCACGGGCTCCACAGATCTTGCCCTTGCATTTGAAAAAGCAGCAGTGCCAAATGCTTCACCTGTTTGAGCTAAAACTTTTTCTTAAATCCTGAAAGTAAAACTTCCTTTTTAACAGTAGAAAACTGGGGGGGGGGATACAGCTATTAATAGAGTGGGTGGGCACAGCTACCTCAGCTTTATAACCTGTGTTCTGGACAAACCCATGATACAGCATCTCTCTCACTGTGTTTTCCAGGCAAGCTGATGAGGAATACCAGATTCTGGCAAACTCCTGGAGATATTCCAGTGCATTTACCAACAAGATTTTTTTTGCTATGGTAGATTTTGATGAAGGCTCAGATGTGTTTCAGATGGTAATGTCTTTCTCTTTCTCTTCTAACATCGTTTTTAAACTTGATTTTTGGGCAAGAAGGTAAAGATGTATACAAAATCGAGTGTTACAGTAATTAAAGGAATGAAGGGTTAGAGGCTGCCACTCTCAGAATAGGAGAGCAGAGGACTGGAGCATGGAGTTAGCAGGAAAATTAGCAGAACTGACAGATCTGGAATAGGCACAAGGAATGGATTGGTTTCTCTGATTGTTCTTTTTTCCCCTGAGTTTGTCTCCTGTAATTGTTAATGGAATTCTCCTGTGGTATGTGAAGAGCCAGGATATAAAGCACTGATGTCGTTAAAAACAGCTATTACAATTTTTAAATTAGTAGAAAATAATAGATTAGGCTTTTGGTATGGTTTAACTAATTTCTTTTCAAGTAGCCAGTCATTTTTCTCTTGTATTCACATTATGTTACCACATTTTTTTCTAAATGTGTGAGAACATTCCATGTACACTTGGAATTGTAGGTCACATTAATAGTTCATTGTAGTCTTGTAGATGTTAATTTTTTTTTTTTAAGACATACTAATGTCTATTTAAAAGCTATATTTTAGGCAATGATATTTTAGGAAGTGGAAGCTTTTGGACTGGAGAGTTGAAGAGGGATGTCTTTTTATTATTCCTGTTAATTTTTTCCTTAGTATTAAATTAAAAATGCATTCATCAAGGTATGGCCTTTATAGATTTGTAGAATCATGAATTCCTATTTTGCAGATTTCTTTATTAGAAGTAGAATTTAGAGAAGAAAAGGATTAAAAAAGCGTATGAAATACAGAAATGCGAGCTGTGTGCTGCCTTTACTTTTTTAAAAAAAAGTCATCGTCAGTTAAATTGAGGAGTGACTTTTTCTGATTCAGTGAGTGCCAACGTAGCAAGATAGATGTGGAATGGGATTTTGTTACTGAGACCTTTTCATGGTGCTGTATTCCCTGTGAACTTCCTCAATGCAGCTCAACATGAATTCTGCTCCCACCTTCATCAACTTCCCGGCCAAGGGGAAGCCCAAGCGGGGCGACACGTACGAGCTGCAGGTGCGCGGCTTCGCGGCGGAGCAGCTGGCGCGCTGGGTGGCCGACAGGACAGACGTCCACGTGAGTGCCCAGGGCAGCTCCCACCACCCCTGCAGCTCTCCCTTACTCTGCAGTGCCACCTGGGAAATGGGGCGCTTGTGTTCTGTGCCTGATGAGCTGCTCCAAAGAGCTCTTGTCTACAAAACCTAGTTCAGACACGCCTGCATCTTTCAGTTTCCTCACATTGTGTCATTCTGTATTTGAGGTGGTAAAACTCATCTCCTTCCTTCTCACTCTTCTGTTCCTGTGGAAGAAAAACAGTCTTTTAACAGAGTAAAGGTGTGTAACACTGAAGTTACAGTAGTGGGGGAAGAAGCATTACTTACTTCCCAGGTCAGAATTATTATATAAAAAAATGTGCGTGTATGATGCTTTTCCCACTCCAATATGTTGTGAGGCTTGTTGGCAGGAGTGCAGCTGTAGTGTATAATCCCATGGGAGGAAATGATTCCGATGTGCTCTGCTCAGATCCGTGTGATCAGGCCCCCGAACTACGCGGGGCCGCTGATGCTGGGCCTGCTGCTGGCTGTCATCGGGGGCCTCGTGTACCTGCGGGGCAGCAACCTGGATTTCCTCTACAACAAAACTGGCTGGGCTTTTGCTGCTTTGGTGAGTCATCACAGCTCCTGTCTGTCTCTTGTCGTCAGTTTGGAGCATTCAAGTCTTCAAAAGCTTCTGTATTTAAAGATGCTTAAACGTGATAGAGAAAAACGAGGTGTAGTAATTTTACTTTTTCGTAGACTGATTATTTGATCTTGGTCCTTTCAGCTCAGTGTATGTTTGATTAGATGCCTTTTGTACAAATAAAAGGTAGGACCATGTCTAGCCTAAGGTTGTATTCCAAACCAGTACATTTGGCATGAAATGAAAAGATAGTGGGTTAAATTTAGAAAAAAAATTGCTTATGAAATAGTGTTTCTTTTTCCTTTTTAGTGTTTTGTGTTAGCAATGACATCAGGCCAGATGTGGAACCACATTAGAGGCCCCCCCTATGCTCATAAGAACCCCCATACAGGACAAGTGGTGAGTCTTGGCTTTGTTTTCTTTTCTGTATTTCTGTTGTATTTCTGTAGAATAAGAGACAAATCAGAGTGCAAATTCTCCACTTGGCTTCTTTCTTTGTGAGTGAGTGAGGCTCACCTCTGCTGCACTGAGCAAGGCAAATCAACATATGTCTTGTATGTATGTTGCACCTTCCATGATGAAGTGATAGTTCTAAATTGCTAACAGCAAAATAAAGGTGTTTGTGTCAAGTCTTACATGATAAACAGTCCTATTGCTGAGCCTGGCAATTTTATCTTCAACTTGGTCATGTTTACTGTACACTCATTGAATGACCTCCACATAAAAGCATCTTTCTTCAAGATTCTTGAGGTAAATTAATTTTTAGTGACCTCAGATTGTGAAGTTTCTTTCTTGGGAAAAATGCGTTTTAACATAATTTGAAATGCACTGTTCTGTTTGTAATACAGGATGAGATGCACTGTAGAAGTAGTCAGAATGCTTTGAGAGCATTGCATCTCCTCAGGTGCTTACATTTCACATACTGGCTTTACTGATGCTTTTACTCAGGGAATTAATTGGGTGAAAAATCCTTTTGTGGCTGGTTACATGGGTCAGGCCCTCTTTATTCTTCCATGGAAAGTGGAACTGCTTATCAAACCTTGTTTTTCCTGCTTAGGTACAACATCACAAACAGTAATGTAGATCTTGCCATAAGGGATACAAAAATAGTATTCTTTCACAAATTTCAATCTGTTTGTTAACCCAGTTGGTTAGTAAACTATTAATGTAAATAAACTGAGCCAAATTACTCAGTGGAAGTTCTCATTTCAAGTGTTTTCTTGAGAACACTTCCTTTTGTTTCTTCTGTTTACATCATTTCTCAGCTTTCTTGAGGCTGAAGAGTGAAGCTCCAGGGGCATTGGTGGTGATGTTTCTTTTCTTGATATGCCATGGAAAAGATTTCAAGTGCTTGGTTCTGGAGCTGAGTGAGGCGGGTTCAGGTGGGAACTGCTCCTCAGCTTAGTGCCAGGGTGTGCCAGTGTGTGTAACCTGAGCATTGGGGCGGGAGCGGAGCAGGCTGGATCCCCGCGGGGGCAGCAGGGCCTAGCCATGGCATTTGCCCAGCTGAGTGGGAAGTCTGGACCAGGAAGGCAGTAGCTGCACTTGCACATAATCCAAATGGTACTTGGGGCTGATTGTCCATGTGAATAGAAGGAGGATTTCTGATGCTGTCACAGCTCCCCCCACAGTCAGTGCTCAGCAGGTGAAATTACTCGTGCTCCAACTTGCGCTCGGTCTCCTGGAAGAAACGTGCAGAACCCAGTGCCAGGCTCTGTGGATGTTATTAATATGTCAAAGTCGACCCCAGTCTTTTCTAAATTCAGTTACTCTGTCTCTTACAGAATTATATCCATGGAAGCAGCCAAGCCCAGTTTGTGGCAGAAACCCACATTGTCCTGCTGTTCAGTATCCTTCCTGGGAGAAGCACGTGGATGAGTTTTTGGTCACTTAGGCTGCTGCCTTTCCTGTGGTACTTTGTCATGGCTGTAACTGGCACCCACTACTGATGCAGGAGCTTGTAGAGCCTTTCTGCATTGACAGCTGTGCTGTGCCTGTGATCTTTCAGTTGAATACAAAAATGTTTGCAGCTTTCTCACCACTTTTTGCTTAATAACCAAGCTGAATACAGCCTTAAAAATGTGGATCTTTGTGGAATCAGAAGATTCTGTTCCTCTGAGCATGTCTCCAGTCTCACTAATTTTTTGCTTTGGTGTCGAGTTCATTCCTCTGTTACTGAACTTTCTTCTTTTATTTCTTTGCTCGCCTTCTTTACTAACAATTTGCTAACCTTCTTTACTAACAAAATGCTAACAAATCAGGATTTTTTTTTAAAATGGAAATATTTCTTCATGGTCCTGTTGCAGTCAATGATAAATATTTCTCCTTTCATTAAGAGGAGACTTGTGACTGAACATCTGTAGTGAAATGCAATGGAATCTTTGGGAATTTTGACTTTTGTTCCATTGGATTCACTATTTTGCTTTGCTAGGATTCATTCCTTGCAAATGTCAGATTTTTTGTGTTATCTGCACTTCCTTAATTTTACAAGCTTTAATTTTTTTTTAATGGAAGAATTAGAAGAGAAATCTTGCCACTTGAAAGATAGCCTGTTAGAATAAATACTGTATGTGTTTAATTTGTTCTGTTAGCTGAGTAAAATGCAGAGGCTGAATTCCTTTGGGGATATTCCAGTGGAGTAGGAGTGGACCGAGCTCTCTGGAAAGGAGTTGCTGCTTCATTACAAGCTGAGATAATAAATGCACAGTTTTAATTTTTTCCTCGAGACCTCCCAGTTTGTATTTTAACCTTTACATTTATCTTCTCTTAAAAGTTGACATCATGAATACTTTTCCATTGCTTTTGTTCCCCCCGTAGTTACTGGTTTGGCTGAGAAGTCTTTGATTTTTCCAGTGAGTTTTAATGCTCCAGGTATGGTGTGGGAGCTGAATTTAGGAGATTAGGAATGTATTCTTTTGAGTCTATTGAACTTTGTTGGTTTATCCTTAAACAGTGTTTGTAGATGGTGGTGTTACTTTAGGAATGGTCCTTCTCCATGAAGCTGCTACTTCTGACATGGATGTGGGGAAAAGAAAGAGTAAGTGCTGATACTTTTCTCTCTAAGGGAAGGCATAATCAGTAAAGGTGTTTGAGATGCTATTTAACAGAAATGCTTTTGCACTGTGGGGTTTTCTACACTTTCCACCCCTAAGCCAAAGAGAAGCCTTTGGATTTTTGACAGTATTTGGAGTTGCTTAGCGAATTGCAAGGTAAACTCCAAGCCCACTTGGCAGATGGAAAGATCTAAAGATGCTTTGCAGCACTTTACTTAGTAAGGGAGAGAAGAGGGGACTTTTTTCTTAAAGCAGTTGTATAAAATTGATTTACAGAAGGAATTTGAAAGCAAATGGTTGTTAATTTAGTTTTTCTCAATGACTCTAAGAGAGGCCTCATGTGGCCAAATCTGTAACTATCCCGGGAGGCTTTTGAAAACCCCAGTCACTGTGGTGTTTGTTACCACCCTCACTGTGCCTCTCTTGCAGTCATGTGCATTGCTGGGATTGGCTTGGTGGTGTTGTTCTTCAGCTGGTTGCTGTCTGTCTTCAGATCCAAGTACCACGGCTACCCCTACAGGTACGGCTCTGGGGCCTCGTTTGGGAGGAGACACTCTTTCTCAGAGAGTAGCAATACTGGTTGGTATAATTACCAGAAATAACAGAATTTAGTGGATACTGTGATTTTTTTTAGTCTGGCCGAAGGAAAGATTGTGGAGCTCTCCTTTTCATGCCTTTGCATACAATAAAATATTTCTATTTTCATAATGGTATCTCAGCCAGTTTATACTGAAAACAAGTGTCTTTTTACCTCCACTTTTCTCTCATCTTGATTATTAATCCTTTTTTGTGAGAACAAGGAGGTTTCCTGATGCTTTAAAGCTTCCTACATTTTGGATTGCTTCTGTAGAGAGTCTAATACTATTAATTGGCTGCTTTATATACGCATATGATCAGTATAGGTATCTTAAGTGTGCTTACTACCTTTTATGCATTTTGAAGGAATAAATACATGCTGAGGGACCAGCTTCTAACCATTTCACCTTCTGCTAGGAGTTTAATTTGTTAGGAAGACTAATCTCATAGGCAGATATCTCCTTTCTATGAGAAATTGGTTTTTATTTAAAAATATCTAAACAATAAAGCTTGTTATTTCATGAATATGTTTCTCAAGACCAGAAAAGGGCTGAACTTATTGCCTGTTTAGTAACTGGTCAGCTTTTATTCTGGTTTGTGCAATGGTTTTGTACTCCTGCTAACTTTGTTGTAGGGAAGATGTGGATGTCTTTGTATTTCAGTTACTAGAAAACACACTTTTGAGCAACTTCACAGCTGTTTTCGTTGTAGTTGCATCAGGCCCAGTTTCTCATTCTGGTTTTCGTGGCATACACGACAGCTAAGTGGAATGTTGCACACCTTTATTTCTTACAAAATTAATAACAATGTTTGTTGTTTTGTTCTTGCAGTTTCCTAATGAGTTAAAGGATTGTGGAGTCAGTAACATCAGGAAGGTGGTGGCTCTGAAGTTGGGTGCAATGGAAGGAAGAGCTAAATGTGTGGTTCGTGCTACCTCTGCTTACACTGAACGAGATAGTGAAACACTGAACCAAAGACCACGTGTAGTGCCTTAAATGAAACAAGCAATTTGCTCTGAAGGACACAGAGTGTTAAGATGCAATCTCTCTTTCATAAGCTTTACATCTTCTTAAGCAACTCTACTTCTAGTGAAATTCAAAATTTAATGCTTAAAACTGCATTTCCATAGACTAACTAGAAACAGGGCTTTAAATTCACTGGGATAATCTGTTGCTTTTCCCCTCAAATATTTATCACTTTATTTCCTGTTTGTACATAGCAGGTGACAGCAGCATCTCTTGTCATGCCTTCTCATGGTTGAGGAAACACCATCATGTGCTTGGAAATCTTTTCCTTCAGTCTGTGTGCAACCCTTGGAGCATACTACAGATTCCAGTGTGGAATGTGCATATCCTAGAGCTGTGTCTCATTTTTGAGAAGAGTTCTTAACTGCTGTATGATGCCAGAGGTTGTTTCACAGATGAAGGGAGAATTTTCAATAGGTAGAACTGAGTTAATAATTCAGTTATTCATTAAAAACTTTTTTTGCCAAATGCTGAAACTGCAATGTTTAAGTTGTAAACTGAGTCTCAGCTGAAAAAAGTGTTCTTATGCTGACCAACACTCAAAAATACAAACCAAAACTACAGAGGTAACTGGCTATGTGTGGCATGAATTAAAAGTTGTTAACTGGCTTTCAAGTTACTGCTCAGAGCTCTGGCAAACCAACAGATACCAGATTTCTGGTCTCTATGTCAGTTCTTACATTTTCCACTCCTTTTCTCCCAAGTTTTTACCCTTGGGGAGCACATGGGAGAGAGCAATCTGTGTCCCAGGATAAATGTTACTCCCCCAGGACAGATTTGTTAGCCTTACAATTGAATGCATGTGCTTTTTGCTCTCTCCTTTTGTTCTCTCACCTTACAAAGATATTTTGCCTTAAGAATTCCTGAATTAAGAATACCTTGTGCCTCAGCCCAAACTGCACGTGTGCTACGGGAAATCTTTGCAGCCTGATTCAGTAACACTTCCTTCTGTAGGCTGTGGTGGCCTTGGAGGTTACTAGAAAATATGAGACTTTTGTCTCCTGCTTCTTCCTCTCCCCTGTCTTAAGGGGTTACAGAATTTGGATGCTTTAGATTGACTCTCGGAAAGGACAATATCATTCCAAGTAGAATGTTTTATTCTTACGCAGTTGTACTAAATTAACACACATCTCAAGTGCCTTAACTTCACTAATGTAGTTGTTTGATGTTTCAACTTGTTGAGATGCATTTTTCTATGCCATACAGAATGATAAGCCTTAGTGGAATGGATAAATTGTGTGCCTGGCTGGATTTTGGACAAGTCTCAATAAAATTTTTTAGTCTAATCCATGCTCCTGTGTCTTTTGAACTTTAACATAGAACAAATCAAACCAACCTCTTTTCTTCCACTGTTGCTTCAGTGTGTTGCTAATAGAGTGTATAAAGACCCCCAGGATGGCTGAGTGGGGTGTGTGTGAGTGGCATGGATGCGTTTGTGCCGAAAATTACAGCCCAGGATCTCAACAGCAGGGAGCTGCTCATGTAGCCAGCTAATAGCATAAAGATTGCATGGTTGTGACTTGTCTTTGGCAGCTGCCCTGTGGTGAAAATCTTGGCTTCCTGGAGTCCTAGACAGATCAGCTAACAGTGTCTCTGGAGGTGGAATCTCTGCACTGTAAATTTGCCTGGAACAACTTGGTACTGCTGTGCCTGTGGCTTATTTTCCTGCCCTGTTGGTAAAATGTTCCCAATAAACCTTTAGGTTGGTGGTACTGCAGTCATGAGCAGTACAGGTGAAAGTGGCTTACAGTCTCTTTCTAAGGAGGTAATAGTTTTTCTAAAACTTTCAGAATTGTTTCTAATTCTTCTGACATGGTGCATAATTTATTCTGTCCCTCTAAAACCATCTTGTCTTACATTGACTAGGGTTAAACAGTTGCACATCATACAGGTGGGTGGTGAAGTCATGTTGGCCTTCCACTTAAGGTGGTCAAGATTTTTGGAGTGGTCAAGAGTTTTGGATTTTCCTCTTTTTCCATGCTGACATATGAGATGAAAGTAATGTTTCCTTTCTCCAACAATTTTTCTGCTCTCAAGGCTGAAACTGAAGTGCATGGAGGAAGGAACAAGTGTGGTAGTGGAGCAGAAGATCCAAGTGCAGGACTGGTAGCAGGTTTAGAGAGGATGAATTCTGGAAAAAATTGACTTGTGCAGCAGTTGGCAGGTAATGGGCAGCTCTAATTGGTGCCTGGAGTGACTCTTTGGGACACTGGCTCTTGCAGCTCACTGGTCAGTGTGACACAGCCTGGACCAGCAGAACAAAGGTGGATGGGGCGTTCGAGATGTGGTGTGGGAAAGCCGGGTATTGCTGAGGCCATCTCCTCACAGGGTGAGTCATTAAACAGCTCAGAAATGCCCTGAAAGCTCACCTTGAGAGAACACTTAAAGGGAGGAAATGGCATATTCTGTAGCTGAAAATGAGCTGTGTGGTTTCGTTACTGTGGTTGGTCTCAGAAATTGCTGCATTCTTCTGCTTTTGAGGTGGAACTGTGGGGTATTCAAAAGATATTTTGGAATAATAGCTAGAAATGATTTAGGGAGTTCTCTGGGTTAAGTGCAAGGAAAGATAGTAAATTTAATTGGATTAATCTGTGTAATGGTTTGCATTATGTACAATTTGCTGTGAGCTCCTGTCTTCAGACCATTCTAGTGTTCAGCACAGAATGTGCTGCTTCATGAGCCCTGGCACACGTTGCCCAGAGAAGCTGTGGCTGCCCCATCCCTGGAAGTGTCCAAGGCCAGGTTGGACGGGGCTTGGAGCAACCTGGGATAGTGAAAGATGTCCCTGCCCATGGCGGGGGGTGGAATGAGATGGGCTTTAAGATCCCTTCCAGCCAAACCATTCCATGATTCCATGATGGTGGTGCCTAGTGGTCATTCCTGCATTTAATCCTTTAACATGCTCCTTGAGCAGGTGCTCTTCAGGGGCAGAACTGCTTAGTCCTCCAGCAAGATGGAAGATGTGCTCAGCTGTGCATCAGTCTGTTCTTGATGCTCATGCAAATAACCTTAATTAGTCACCTGGCTGGTGGTGTCTGTGGCCAAGGGTACAGGCGCAGTCACTGGATCAAGATTCACAGTCAGCCATGAGGGAAAGAGCAAGTTATGCTTTTTGGCAGGCAACGGGAGGCCCATCCATGTCTTAATGAGAGGATGGCTGGCTAGAGGCTTCAGGAGAAAAATGGAGGTGCTTTTATGGTCACAACTCTTCCATGATTTTACAGCAAGGCTTGTTCTGAGCCTCGTTAAAAACGTGTAACAGTAAACGCAGCAGGGACTTTCTGATTCCTAGTCTATATTCCTGACAAATCAAAGTAGGAGTTTTAGAAGTACTGAAGAAAGTCAGTTGCTGAACTTCCTAAGCATTTGGAACATCCAAAGAAAATCAGATGCCGGAATGGCTTGTGCCTGTTTGGATGTGCTGCCCAGGACATCAGATTATGCCAAATCTCGTGGCATTTTGTAGCTAAACTTTGTTGGGAGAAAATAATGATCCATAGTGTTCCTTCAAGATTTAATGGCAGTGGCTTGTGGTAGTCTGGTTTTAAAAATATCCACTTGATAACGGAAAACCATTTAAGCTTAAATTAGGTTTAAGAAGTAAAAATTTACACATGCTTTCATCTGCTGCGAGAAATAATTCTCACAGAGCATTTGGAAAAGTACTGGCACTTGGTTTCTGTGTTGGGCCTTGATGTTTGCTGCTTTCTAGTGCTGAAAAGGTTCAATTCTCAGCTACAAACCGCTGCTCAACTGATTCCATGCTGTCACTTTGAGCTTTACCAAGGGGAATAGAGTAACAGCAAAACAAAGAGCAAACCCAGGCCCCTCAGTGAGCATCATCTGGTTTCAGTTTTGTCATGCTTTTTGTCTGATGAATAGAGAAGGAATTTCATTGCACATAATCTGTTCCATTTAACAGCTCAGATCTTGTCCATTCCTACAAAATTAATTTAGGCATAGTGTTTTATTGGTCTGGATTAATTATGCTGCTTTTATCACAGATAATGTGCAAAAGATATATATGTAGTTTGTATTTCTAGGTCAGAAGCACATCAAGTTATTAAAATATTCTCTTGTCAGTTTATAGCTATACATGTCTTTCAGCCATTTTCCTTAAAAGTAGGCTAATATGTACTTAAGAAAACTAATTACTATCATTATGAAAAGAAATAATCGGTGTGATGAGACTTTACAGTGGCCCTTGGTTTGTCCTGAAAACTGAGCTGTGAATCCTGGTTCTCCAAGGTCTGCTGGAGCAGGCAGCAGTGTGGGAGTGCTGGGGGAAGGGGGTCCTGTGTGCTGGGCAAACTTAGCTGGGTGGGCAAAATGTTTCCCCACAGATGCACTTGGTAGCTGTCACATGGACTTCAGTGTGCTTCTACCATCTGGGTTTTGACAACCTCATGACAATGTCAGGGTTTGTCTACTGGAGTAATTGCTGGGAGATGGAAACATTTCCACTTTTATCTCAAAACTTATTCTCATGTTAGGATCCCTTTTTCATGTGTGACTTCAGATATAAGGTATGAATTGGAGGCAATTAAATATGGGCTTTAAACTGCTTTCAATTATCTTCTTCCATCTCCCAAGGAAATAGTAGAGGAATAAAATATTGCAGAGTAATAGTAATGAAGCTGTGTTGTTATGCTAAATCAGTCAGATATTTGTCAGCATTACGGACTAAATCCCTCGAGGAGGAAAATGAATGTTTTGTGTTCTTATTTTAATCACACAGTTGGAATCCTAATGCAGAGCTAAGACCAGGTAATGCTTCCGGTTTCCTTCATCTGACTGGTGGCAATTTGTGATGGAATTTGTAGCCGTCAGTTAACAGGGATTTAGTTTTTTCCTTCTGAAGCTGAGCGAGAATGCAGGCAACATTTGGTCTTCTCCAAGTGTAGCGCTGGCCACGGGGTAAGTTTGGTAACAAAGCTGCAGTTAAACCTCTGGTATTACTAAATTGCAATTACAGGATGTAGCTCTTGGGTAAAATGTTACATTTCTAAAGCAAATTGTGGTTAGACCCATTTGTAGAATCTCCCTGGAATGTGTGAGCTTGTATGTGCTGAGGTGTGAAAGTGCTATTGATTCTGATATTGTTGCCTCTGCAAATGAAATGGGTGTTTAAGGATGATTTGCTTGGATGTTTTTTTGTTTCATACACTGCTTTATGAACACAGGTGAGTTGGTACATTTTATTTTTTCTTTAGTTTCTGCAGAAAAATATATTAATTTTCAAAACTGGTTTTCTTTATAATAAGTGAACAATACTTGTCACGTCTTTCAGATTCTGTGTGATACTGGACGTGGTTTTGGTGGTTCGTTCCGGTTTGGTCGTGTGGGGAGATGGAATTTCTCACAAAACCTCAGCCAGTGGAGTCTGGTCACCTTCTCACGAAAGTCTGTGACTGCTTTCTCTTGGAATAGGGCTGTATTCCAATCCCCCTCCTTTCACACATAACATCTGACAGGAGTGTAGAAGCTGCTGGTACCAGCAGGGATGATGGTCTTGGCATACTGAGGTGAAGCTGCCAAGGACGGGTTTCCTTGTCTGTTTAAAGAAGAACGGAGCCAAGCTGGGCTGAGGCTGCAGCAGGAGGGGACACTTGGGGCTGCTCAGGTGGGACCTCGGCCGTTCTCAGTGTCAGTCACGTCACCCCTGTCTGGCTGTCTCTACTTGGGGAACTTTCCTCCCAAGCTTCTGGGTTCATGTCCTGGTGAGCTGTGAGTGCAATGGTCGATCGATCCCCGCAGGGGAGAGGGTCATTCTGGTGATCCCCATGGAGGAAGAGGGTCATTTTGGTGATCTCTGCAGGAACCAAGGGTCATTCTTGTGATCCCCATGGAGGAGGAGGGTCATTTTGGTGATCTCTGCAGGAACCAAGGGTCATTCTTGTGATCCCCATGGAGGAAGAGGGTCACTCAGGTGATCCCTGAAGAGGCTGAGCATGATCCCTGTTGAGGAGGAGGATCGCTCTGGGGCTGTTACTGGAGTTGGGGCTCTACCCCTGAGTTACTCTTTGTGAGGGTGCTGTATTTTACCGCGGTGATTCACTTGCTACAGCTGAGTGGATGTTGCAGAGTGGCCCAGGTGGCCCCTGTGCTGCAGCGGCTCCTGTTGACACCAGCTCTGTCCCCGTGTCCATCCCGTCCAGGGCCGGGCCGGGCCCCCTGCTGGGCACAGGGGGCAATGCACTTTGGTGCGAAATGACGTCACGGGCCCCGCTTCGTGACGCCACCGTGACGTCAGCCCCCTCCCAGCCAATCAGCGCAGGAAAGGTTGGGACGGTGACGTGAACTACCCTAGCAACAGTCGGCGCGGCGCCACCCAATCAGAAAATAGCAGTGGGCGGCCGTGAGCCAATGGGCGCTGTCGGCGGAGGCCGGCGGCGGAGGCCGGCCCGCGGGGCTCACTCCGATAAGATGGCGGCGGCGCTGGCGATGGCGGCGGCCGCGGCTTTGTCTGCGCCCAGCGCCTGAGCGCGGCCCCGGCCCGGGCGGTCGCTCCGCTCCGAGCAGCGGCGGCGGAGTCATGACCGCAGAGCCCGTGAGGTACGGCCGGGCCGAGCGGCGCCGCGGCGGCCGCGGGGTGGGGCGGGGCCGGGCCCGGCGCGGCCCGGGCGGGCCGAGGGCGGGAGGCGGGAGGGCAGCGCCGCGCTCGAAGCCGCGGGGCGGCGGGGCCGGGCCGGGCCGGGCGCGGGAGAGACCGGGAGGGACCGCGCGAGGCCGCGGGAAGGCCCCGGGGCCGCCCCCGCCCCACGTGCGAGCGCGGCGGGGAAGCCCCGCCGAGCCCCCGCCGGGCGCGGACATCGCCCCGGGCTGTCCCGGCGGGCGGGCACCGGGAGCGCGGGGACGGGCAGACCCCCGGCGGGGTCGGGGCTGAGGGAGGCGCCATGTTAAACTGTTCACAAATAGTTGTCTTTGTGTGCTTTCGGTTTGCCCGCGTCTGAGCGGCTGTGACTGACCCCGCAGCCCATCACCCACGGGCGCTCCACGTGCCCCGGGCACTGGATAAACCTTCGAGGTGTTGGCACTTGACCCTCACAAATGTTGCACATGTCTTCAGAATCGAAGTGTTGTGAGGGGGGAGGCATCGCTCTGTCTTTAGTAGTGAGCCTTCGGTGAAGTTTTTTCTGTGGTCATATTTGTGTATCTTCACCTCCCGCCCGTACGCTTATTTCGAGTAGTTCATAACTACTGTGTCATTTTAGCCAAAAGTTAAAGGGACGATGGTTTTTCTCCTCTTGCATATTGCTTGGTTTTAAAGCCTTAATGCTTCCGAGGAAGAATCTACAAAATCCAGATTCTCGAAGATAATCATCGTTGTTGATGTTGATCACATGCTGATGTAGGTCATGAGTATCCAAATGCACATTATTTGGTGCATGACTTCCCAGCAGTTTCTTCTGCATGTGTTACTTTGTAAGACAGGGATTGTCCATCTTTCCTTCTTTCTCCTCACTCCCACTTTCTCTTCTCTGTGTTCTTAAAATACTTTGAGAGCTTAAACAATTTTTTTGTTGGATTGATTTTTTTGTGTGTAAACCGAAATACTAATTAAGGGACTTTCTCTTTTTTCTTCTCCAGTCCTTGAAAATCAAGGGTAGAGTTTGATTTTTGTATAACAAAAAGACCTGGGTTATTAATATTTATGGACCGGTACAGTCATCATTATATATACTGAAAAATGCTTTTCCATTTGGACCACTTTGCTTTTTATTTTATTGTGATGGTTGTGTTTTGTTCTCTGTTCTCCCACATTCTGCTTTGTCTGCTTTTGAACTACTTGTTCATGGTCAAGAGGATGAGGCGTTTGTACTTAACCTGTTCCACATTCTTATGTTGTCATTACTGCAACAATTACTCTTTCTACCGAGGGGCTGCTTTAGTTGGTGCTTCAGAGGAAGAGGATACAGAAGTCATACATTTCCCAGAAGTCATACATTTCCCATGCTATTTTTAGATTACCTGTAGATGGGATTGGATTATTTCAGATTATTTGTAATCTGGAAGATCAGAAAGCGTGTACAGAACAGATCTGAAATTGTGTGTAGTCTTTGGGTGGGAACCTGTCCACAGAATAAGCAGCCCTGTGCCAAACTGCTTTTAGGATGGGCAAGATAATGTTTTTGTGCCCCAGACTTTCCTTCTCTTCATGACCTCAGTTCTCATTCAGTCTAAATGTTTGTTATAATTCTCATCCCTCATAGAGCTCATCCTGAGCAGTTTGTCTGTATTTTACCAGAACAGATCTGTGCCAGGAGCTGGGCATGGATTGCAGGGTCCCAAGATTTCAGGATTATGATGAACACATTGCATGGGCTTTTCCTTATTTCTGTCCATTCAAGTTCTACTTAAAGTTGGAGAGAATGAGGTGAAAAAGCAAATCATGTGCTGTCTCTCTCTTGTTCCTGTTTCCCACAAGTCCTCTGGCTGTCAGCTGCCTGCATTTCTGTCACCCCACACGTTCACTGCATCCCCTGCTCTCTGCAGTTCTGCTCGAGTCAGAGGTGTGCAAAAATAAAGTACCAGGGGATTGTTGTTAACATTCTTTGGAGGGTGTACAGAAAATTAGATTTGGAAATCTAATTTTGGGAAATCTGTTCCCAACACTTGTGGAAGATAGACTTACAGTGTTTAAAAGAAGAATAATCAATCAGTACTGGTGTGCTGTTGATGAAATTTTTAAACTTTTGTTATAAGGAATACTTTTATATAATATTAAGATCTTAGGAGTCTCCCATGTCCAAGGTGAGAGATTTAGAATGATGAAAACTGGAGTAACTTACTAAGAAACTTTAAAAAATAATGCTGCCCCTGTAAATGTTTATAAAGATTTCTCTACTTTTGTCCCAAAAACTTGGATGTTTTGTCCTTTTTTTTTAAAGTGGAGGAAGCTTTGTCATAGTGACTTACCCCATTCCTACAAGTTCATACATTGTACAAAATAAGCATGGCAATAGAAAAAGAAGACAACTTTGGAATCTTACTCACTTGAACCTTCTGGTAGTCAATGTAGTGACTGCAGTTTTTTTAAGTTGGCAAAATAATCTTGGCTCTTATTTTTTTTTTTTGTCCAGACTTTTCAACTCACAGTGTGATATTGCTCATTTGGTCTTAAGGTTTTTGTTAAATTGTCTGCATTTTTCAGTCAGTTGACTGTTCTGAGTGATATTACAGGGTCATTTGAGGCGTGTTATGTGATGCCACAATAATATAATTGGAAGGAAGTCAATACCAGTCTTCCATATTCCCTGAAGGGACAGCGCAAGTTCCCGGCTTTCATGATGTCCTGGAATGGGCATAGGTGGATTCTTTGACTCTTCCCCCAGGAAGAGCAAATCTGTGTCATCTTCTGTGCCAGATGTGCCCCAGAACCAGTGTTTGCACCACTTAAATTCTCTGAGAGGATCTTACTGCAGTGACTTTGTTCTTCCTGGTTTTGTGCAACACTTTATTAGGGCTTTGTAAGCTTTGTGTCAGGATTTCTGTCGGGCTTAACTGAAGGTATTTCATTTTCTATGAAATAATTTGGTGTGACAGAGGGGTGTGTAATACAAATTCTGCAATAAGTGACCTTAACATCCTGGAAGCTTGAAATTCCCAATTCTCTTATAGATGAACTTTTGCACTCTCTGCCTGAAGGGTGGAAAAGGGAGTGCTTTTTACGTGGCTATAGCTCACCAAAAGAAGAAGCCAAAGCAATGCGAAAATATGCTGTGTTCACCATAAAACAAATGTCTGTGGTCTGTGATGAAGTACATTTTAAATTGGATCACTAGAGGTGTCTTTTATAAAGGAAGAGCCTGAGGATGGTGCTGAACCTCATGGAATCACTTTTGGTATCACTGGAGCTCAGCTTGTGCCTGCAGGTGATTTGGAAACGTGAGTTAGTTCAGGGACAGGCCAGTGACAGGTTGTTCCAGTGGTGTGGCAAGAGGAGAAAGAAGAGATTGTAGAAATTCAGTGGCAAATATAATGGAAGGTTTTGTATTGACTTTAAAAGAGGTAAAGTGCCCTGATTTGCTAAAGGAGAAGAATAAAGCTTTCATAGACTGTAATAAAAACTAGTTATTATTCAAGATGGACGATGGATTGATTGGTGTTTTTTTTCTCTAGAAAAGGAGTGAAACCTTGAAAAAAATCAAGAATTTGATTACGCAGGTTGCTGACCACTGTCAGCTTTAGTGCTATTCAAGCAGTTTATTTGCAAATCCGAAAGCTGCACAGTTGTAGAAATTTCTATCTGAGTAGGTCCAACTGAAGGTTTTTTAATAGGTTTAGCCTAGAGGCCTTGTTGGGCAAATACATCTGTCATGTAAAGCAAAACTGGAAAATAGGCAATAAATTCAGGACTGACAGTGGGGCAAACTGAGATGGCTTTTATCTTGTAAAATAAAAAACTAAGCTTCGGATGGACTACAGCCCTTAAAGCGTGTGGCAGGGTGATTGGGAATATCTGGGAGAGCTGAAGGGACAGGCTCTAATTCTCAGAGAGAGTTTGTGCTGAAGGATGTCTCATTGAGAACCTGTGATCAACTCTGGGAGCAGAAGGCAGATGAAGTAAAAGGCAGTTTTAGTGAGGGGCCTGATGCTGTTGGACATGGAGCCCTTCATTCCCTTTACACAGAGATGTTTAAGCATTTTAAATACAGCTGTCTGGTTTGTGTGTTATTTGTGCTAGTTTGAGCTTCCTTTCATGGATTAATATGGTCAGGTGTGCAGTTCATCATGATTTTATAAGGGTGAAAATACTGTGTTTAGATTTTCAGGTGGTGACTTCAGTCTTTTTCAGCTTGCTGAATATTTCACTGTTGAAGTTACACTTCTGTGTGGCACTGAAGCCAACCTAACAGTGAGATTGGTTGTCTTCGTTTTGTGTTTGTGATGATGTTGTTTGTTTGAGTTTAAGATCCCATTAAGGAAACAGGTTAAAAGTGAAAGTTTATTTTCACTTCTTAGTGAAGCACAGTAACTCATACCATGTCAACAAAAGGAAATTCTGTAATCTTCCTTGAGCAGGATAAAGGGTCTCTTAGTGACTTTGAACCGCTGCTTTCTCATTCCCCATGTGTGTCTGGAGGAAGATAATTCTGTTTACTTGTCTGAACCTGTTGTGCTGTATTTAAGCTCCAAAGTTACTTCATCCTCATCACTGAGTGTCTTCAACTGTAGCAGGTATCACTTGATTAGGCCCCTGTGGATTTAAGGTCAGTTCTAAACCAAGTAAAATACTGAGTGTGTGTTAACAAAGTCTCTTTAGCACAGAATCTCTGATGAAATGCTGAATGCCTCCATCTCTTTCCAGTTAGGGGTTTGGTATTCAGCTATTTCCTGATGTACCTGATTTAGTAAGTTCAATATGGTACAATTCCTTCTAAACACAAGAGAACTGTTTTGCTGTGATGATGGTCAGACACTGGAGCAGGTCACCCAGAGAGATTGTGGAGCCTCTGTCTGTGGAGGCGCTCAGAAACTGCCTGGACATTTTTCTGGATGACCTCCTGTATCTGTCTGCTTGTGCTGGGGCATTGGACTGAGACCTCCAGCGGTCCCTTCCAGCCTAAGGGTTCTGGAATTCTCAGTGTCTCTTGACCATCTGTAACTTTGCTGCTGCTGAAGTCCCTTCCTGCCCAGCCGGGCTGACACCACCTCTGCTTGCAGGAACATTCATACTAGTGAGCAGTGAGCTGCATGAGGGAAATTCTGAGATTCAGGAGAAGAAATGGCTACCTCCCATGTGGATCAGCTTCTGTGCATAAGTCAGAGCAAATACTGGTATGGAGTGGAGGAGAAGGGAGAGAACTGAGGGTGTGGGGGGCATCAGGTGTGCACGAGGCATGAGGGTTTGTGTCCTTTGGCAGTGGAGCTGGTTGATGCCAACACAGATCGTGTGATCCTGATTGTGAAACCTCACCTGTTTTGGCATAATTTGGTCCAAAATTTGAATTTGATCTAGGGTTTACAGCATCATGTTGCTTTGCCCTTGGAAAACCATTATCGAGTTAAAAAACAACCCCTGGGATCAAGTGCTCTGTTTCCCCGCCTTTATAAAACCATATTTTACTTTTTCAACTGATGCAATGGTAGGCTGATTTTATTTTCTGCTTTTGTATTTATTCTGAGAGAAGTAGGCTTCTTAAGATATTGCAGGTGTGTTCGCTCCTTTTTTTTACTGGGATAAGAAAATAAACAATTTCTGTTGTATATTTTATCCTCTGTCACTCTTTCCAATAGCTTTAAGCTATTTCATTCATGTGTGTTCAGCCACAATATTGACATGTTTTGTATGAAACAACTGTACTATGTAGGCTCAGCCCTCATAACTAAAATCTTTGAATGGGGGTAAGTCTAATCCCTTTCCTTCTCATCAGGAAAAAATTTATGAAGATTTTCAGGTGTCACAATACTGGCCTGATTATATGAAGGCACAGGTACTGTGTCTTCCCAGCATCTTAATTAAATTAGTCAGACTTTTGCTGTGGGTTATTAGACTTCTGCTGTTCACACAGGGATACAGACTGAAGCAGAGGATGGCAGTCTACAGACCAGCAGTTGAAAAGCACATCTGGTTTTATTTTTCTGTAATTATTTTTCCTAAGGATTGTTTCATTTTGTCTGCTTAATAGTTATTCTGCTGTATTTCATTTCAACTTGAGATTTAACTTGAAGTAAATGTAAACATGAATTTAAAAAACTTGTGCCCTTGAACTATTTTAAAAGTTTAAACAGTCTAAAGTTTTAGACAAGTATTGAATGTAAGGAAGGCAGGTATTTAAGAAAAGCCTATTTATCAGCATTGGGATAAAAGCTGGAAAGCACTCCTGTCTCACTGACTTCCAGGAGCCACTTGAAATTCAGATGAGGGGCACTTGTTTAGACTAAAAGTTGGTAGGATCCTATGGAAGAAGGACAAATTTGTTTGTTTAAAGAAAAGGTGGTTTTCCAACTGTTCTTCCAGATGTTTGACAGTAACTGACATTCTCCACCTACATTTTTGAAGAAAGTAGATAGACACTGATTGCAATAACCAGGTTTTTAGTGCAGTTTCACAGTATAATCCAATGGGACTGGGTTTGCTGCTAAAATGGCCAATCCTGTTCCTTCCTGGCTGTGAATTTTCATCACCTGAGCTGCCTTCACAGGGAATAACCATGTGAACATGTGGCAAGTTGGATCCAAATGAAAACCGGTCCTTAAAATTTTACTTGTCCAAGGTGATGTGACTCTCTTTGGGGAGGCAGGATCAACAGCTAACAGAGGTGATGTGCTGGGCTGACCCTGGCTGGACACTGGGTGCCCACCAAAGCCACTCCAACACTGCCCCTCCTCTGCTGGGCAGGGGAGAGGAAATACTATGAAAAGCTCATTTTGAAATAAGGACAAGGAGGCCACTCAGCAATTACCATCACAGGCAGAACAGACCCCACGTGGGGAAATCAGCTGAATTTATTGCCAATCAAATCAGGGTAGGGTAATAAGAAATAAACCCCCAATGTTAAAGCACCTTCCCCCCACCCCTCCCTTCCTCCCAGGTTCAACTTCACTCCTGATTCTCTGCCTGTTCTCCCTGAGCAGTGCAGGGGGACGGGCATGGAGGCTGTGCTCCCTTCATCACACCTTGTCTCTGTCGCTCCTGCCTCCTCACACTCCTGCCCTGCTCCAGCGTGGGGCCCATCCCATGGGAGCCAGTCCTCATGAACCTCTCCTGTGTGGGTTTTCCCGTGGGCTGCAGTTCTTCCTGGACTGCTCCAGCACGAGGCCTTTCCCGAGGGGTTCAGGAGCAGCCTGCTCCAGCACGAGCTCCCTGCGGGGTCCCAGCCTCCTTGGGGCTCCCCTGCTCTGCTGTGGGGTCCTCCCCGGCTGCAGGGGGGTCTCTGCTGCTCCATGGACCCCCAGAGGCTGCAGGGGCATCTCTGCTCCAGTGCCTGGAGCTCCTTCTTCCCTGGCCTGGCTGTCTGCAGGGCTGCTGCTCTCACACACTCTCACTGCTCTCTCCCAGCTGCTGTTGTGCAGCAGGTTTTTTCCCCCTTCCTAAAAACGTTATCCCAGAGGCACTACCAGCATTGCTGGTGAGCTCAGCCTTGGCCAGCACTGGGTCCATCATGGAGCCCTCTGGCATTGGCTGTGTTGGACATGGGGGAAGCTTCTGGTGCCTTCTCACAGAAGTTTGTCACCCTGTAGTCCCCCACCACCAAAATGTTGCCACACAAACCCAGTGTAGGTAAGAACATACAAGGGGACAGTGGTCCCAGCCAGATTGAGTGAATTATGTTGTGCCTAGATCAGGAAACCACCTGTCTAGTTCTTTATTTATTCTAAATATTTGTGGACTCATTTAACCTTCGAGGTGATTTGCCTACTATGGACCTTTTTGTTATCCTGTTAAAGGCCAGGCATTTATAGTTTGATTGTACAGCGCTTGGTTGGAATGTGGGTAAGAAATGGTATTCTCACAAGATAGTTTCCCAAGGTCACAAATCAGGTTCATGGCCAAGCCAATAATAGCAGGGCACCTTCCCTTTCATTCCTGTTTTAATTAGGCTGAACAGTGTTGAAATAGCTCTGGACTGATGGTGAAGCCGTGTGCTTAGTGCACACAAGTCTGAGAACAATAGTGAGTTGTTCCATGTCGAGGAGCCTGCTTGCCTCAGTAGTGCTTCTGACATGCTTCTACATTTTTGGGTTTCTATGTTTTTTTAAAAAATACACATTTATAGGTTGTGATCAATTTAATAGTGAATGGGTCTGTATTGCAACGAATAAGGATTTTGCAGTAGAAGCTTTAAAAAAGATAGATTATTATTCTCAAGTATAAATACATGACATATAAATCACTTCTGTACAAAACTGAGTACAGCATTGCCCTAAATTAACATTTCTCTCTGGTAAAGTATAGTAAGTGTAACACCTTTTCTTAGGTTTGACCTGGTGTTCCTTAATACAGCCTTATAGTACAAAATGATGATTAATCAAGAGGAAAAGCAAGCTAAGAAGACTTTTTAGTATTAATTTATATATTTTCTTTTTTAGTTGTTT
Source organism: Pipra filicauda (assembly GCF_003945595.2). Classification (NCBI taxonomy): domain Eukaryota; kingdom Metazoa; phylum Chordata; class Aves; order Passeriformes; family Pipridae; genus Pipra; species Pipra filicauda. The sequence goes on from NW_024104815.1 coordinate 153,899, forward strand.
GTCAGCAAGAACATTTTGCTCTGAAAATGATAATTTTAGTCTAGTTAGGGTAAGAGTTAATAAATGATAGTAGATAATGTTCCAAGTGTGTCACAAAGACACGGGCCTACTATACTGAGTTTGTTTTGTATTGAGAACAATAATACTAAACTCATCTGTATTTCCCATTTTCTTTCTGAAATGCTGTTACCAAAACAAGTTATTTATAAACTAAATGAACAGAATTCCACATGTGGCCCCTTTTTTTGGTTTTTACTACCAAAAATGTGCTTTCTTTTGTCCTTTCTAAATGTGCGTTATTTCTTCAGACCATCTGGAGTGGATATAAAATCTCTTTATATGCTTTTACTATCAAATAATTTTGAACAGCCCTAGTTTTTTTTTTTTAACTTAATGTGAGTAAATTGTCATTAAATCTCCTTTCTAAAGGAGAGCATGCAAGCTGTTAAAACTGCAGTGTATCGTTATCATCTTCCATAATGTTTTCCAAGTATGCCCTCCATCCATGAGAAAAAGGGAAGCCCAGATTTAGGGACTGGCAGTTGTGTAGCAGCATGAGTCCAATAATTAGAGGGAAAGACTTTTGGACAGATTGAGAGGAAAATTTTAAGATTACACTTGAGAGTTAACCAGCTTTGTTACACTCTTTCAAAGTCACTTGAGTGATTGATGGCACATATGTAGTCTTGGAAGAAGAGTGCCCTTCGCTCATGCAGAGGATCTTTGTATCACAAGGTGCTGTTTTGTTTTATTTTGGGTACTTCAGAAGATTTAAAGAAATTTAACGTTATTTTTTTAAATGGATGTTTTATGCTGTTTTATTTGTGGTTCTTTTCATTGGTTAAAATAGTCACTTGCATTGACGTGATGATACCCTTTCACTCATTGTTCACCTGCACGTCCTTCTTATAAAACGGGATTTTTTTAACAATAACAGTTAAAATTGAAAGAAGCTAATAAATTGATGTGTTCAGAGAAACAGTAGAGATGGTAAAGGTGAGTGGGTTGAGGTCCTGCTAAATACAAGTTCCTATGACCTGTAAAGCAGGGACAGAAAATGTTATTTCTTCCTGCTCTTAGAAGAGTGTGTTGAAATGAATGGGCTCCCTTCTGCAGGGGGCAGGGCAGGGCAGCAGCTGGAGGAGGTGTGGAGCAGCTGATAAGGCAGGATGAGTCAGCCCCTGGCAGGTTCCAGAGCACTGAGTGGGCAAACAGCTGAGGGGACACTTCTCTGCAGGGCTCCCAAAGCCCTTGGCCTCAGCACCGCACCTGCAGCTGGAGGAGTCTTGTCTCGGGGAACTGCAGAAGCTCTGGGAGGAGGAGATCTGGAACAGAGCAGGGACAGTGTGAGGGAACAGCACGAACAGCCCGTGGGTTCTGGGGCGGTGCCTCCTGAAGGAAAGCTGGGGATCAGGGGGTTCCTGCAGTGGGCATGGGCACACCAGGCCGGCAACTCCTGGCAGTGCCAAGGGAAGGTTCCCACTGTCCTCTATAAATGAGTTACCAGTTCTCATCCAGGCAGATCCAGGAACAGTCTGCTCCTGCGTGGCTGTGTTTTGACAAAATGAACACGTGACGCAGCAGGTTTATGTAGATGGTTGGTTTTTAAGAAAAGTTTGGCACGAGCGTGTTCATCTGCCACACTCAACACACCTGCTTTGTTCAAAGGCTGTAGGTGAAACTGCTGTCACTTCTAGTGTTTTATATCCCCAAAGGTTACATTTTTGGTAATAAAATCAAGATTTTATTGTTTTTACCTGTCTAGTCTCTGACAAAGTAGAATCTTAAATTAATTTTTCTCTGTCTTCATGGCATAACAGCATTACCACTCAGATTTTCTTGAATTCTGTCAGTAATTGTAAACAGTAAAAATGACTTAAAATAGAATTGTTATTATTGACAAAGTCCTTAGTGCTTTTTTGTCAATAAGGGTGCACCTACCACTTTGCTCAGGTTTTAAAAAAATTGTGTGTGTTCTATTTACTTTGATATACTTATGCAGAAACAAATGTTTAAATCTCTTGTTGGTGTGTATTAATTGAGATGAAACATAATTTCTTTCAAGTTTGGTAAATTAGAGTGAGCTATGTAAGTAATTTGAAGTATTACTTGTATTTTAACAGTGAAAGCAAGTTGAACACATTGGTACAGAAACTACATGACTTCTTGGCTCACTCATCAGAAGAATCTGAGGACGCAAACTCTCCTCCAGCATTATCTAAAAACAAAAGCACAGGTAAAAACACATCTTATTTTTTTTTTTTACTTTTAGTGTATATATGATTCTCAAGTCAACTAACTTGCTGTTGTTATTTCAATTTATCACATTTCACTGGGGCAATTATACAAAGTCCTAATGTGATTTATGTGGTGATATCTTAATAAATACACAATAGACCTTTGATGCAATATTTATTTCAGTTCTGAATCTTTCTAAATGTGAAAAAAAAATCTAGCCTTCTGGTTAGATTTACCTTCTATGAAACACGAGATGGCAAACACACATGTATTTGCTGTGCTAGGAGTACCTTGTTCAGTGTTCCTGAATTTGTAAATGCAGTATCTTGGTTCTTCTGCTGAAGTAAAGCTTTTGCAGTCCTTGCAGTTGTGGAAGAAGTTCTGGAGCTTATGCTTTCGTAGTTATTTGAAAAAGGTTTCTACATGTAATCTGGAAACATTTGAAAAGGAAATAAGATTTCTGAAAAACCTGGAGTCCTGCACTAGGTCAGAACTGGTTATTAGAATTTTTACGTACAAGTTAGAAATAGGTAATGAATTTTAAACGCTGTTTTGATTACAGTGATTAAAAGTGAAATAATTTTGTATCAGTACTGAATAAAATCTGTTTCCAAATTTAACTGGTTAAACTGTTTCTTAGTTTAACTTGGATCTGATACAGGTGCAAAACCTTTCAGTCTCTACTGTTTAATGAGCTAAAAGTTGTGCTGAAGCGGTGGAGCCCAGGAGAATGAGAGTGTGCTGGCTGTGTTATGGAGTTTATTTTCAAACTCCTGTTGTCCTAAGTAATATCTTCCATGGGTTTTCTGGCATGCTGTTTTTGTCTTTTAATGATTTGTTTTGAGAGAGTCTGCTGCCTGTGGCGCTCACCAGCATCAAACTGAACTGCTAAAATAGGAAAAAGAAATGACTCCTGTGATACCTCAGCAGAATAGTAAAATAAACTGTGGTGTAGACACATCTCAAAGTGAAATTTTGCTGAGGAGCACACTGGGAAAAAGAAATCTTTTCCTTTATCCTGTGTAGTTAAAAGGTAGAATTTGGTTCCTTGCTGTAAAATACAAATTGTCTTTGAAATGGGTACACTTGCAAATTCATAGCAGGCCTGTTTCAGTGTTGGTTTCGAGATCTAAAAGAACATATTGAAGTAGAAAAGTCAGGATTAAACATTTAAATATTAGGAAATGTCAGAATTAACTGTGCAAATTTCCTTCCCCTCCCAATGTTCTGTGGATGATGACGGCGTCTTTAGCAACTGTGCTTGCTTTTTTTGTAATGCACAGGATGCTTGTTACAAGCTCAAGTTATGGATGTGACTGGGGCCAAGTCAGGTTTATATAGTAGTGGATCTTGGATTGTTCCAGCATGTGGGAGATATGTGAATTATTGGGTACTGTGTTGTGAGGAGGGAGATGATGGTGAAGGTTAAGTATGGCTTAGGAGAGTTGGAACATGTCCCTGCCACACACAGAGGTCAATTAAAATAGGAAGCAGTACTTGATTTTCCAGCCTTACTGATGTTTCAGTCTCCCCTCTGCACTGGCACTGGGTGTGTCCCTCCTGTGCCCTGCACGGTGCCAGGGGCAGTCCCTGGGCTGCTCCAGTGTCCAGTCCAGCCCCTGCCCTGGGAAGCAGGGAGCAGGAGCAGGGGGTCAGCACTGGGAGCTGGGAGGGGATGGTGCAGCCACTCCCTGGTTCTGTGGGAATGGAGAGGGAGCAGCATGTGAGTACCAGGTCCAAGTGCAGAGTCTGCAGGGATTGGAGCTGCCAGAGCAAAGAAAGCTCTGCCAAGATGTACAAACTGGTATTTTCCATGGATTTATCACTTGGCCAAATTGGTCAAGAGTAGAAGGTGGGCAGCATGTGATCTCCAGAAGGTGTGTCACCCTCCTTCCAAATCTCAGGTTTTTTCCTCAGAATACAGAAATACCTGTAATATTCCAGAGAAGAAATTTCGGGTATTTAAAAGAGCCAAAAACATCTGCTTCCATTTTTTTATTCCCTCCTTCACATGCAGAAATGACTGGATAAGTTTTGCTGCAATTTACTGAAACAGTTCAGCCCAGGTCAAATAGCCAGCATTGAATTCTCTAATCTTCTACATTTTAAAGTGTAGAAGAAAATTGTTCGGTTTTCCCAAAACTGAAGTTTAAGTTGCAGTGCTAGTAGTCTTATGCTAAAATCACAAATAATCCTGATATTTACAGGATAATCCAGGATTGTAATTATACTTCCTTCTCTGTAGTGCATCTGTTAAAATCCTGCTGTTCCTGACCCTTTGGAGCATCTTCTTCCGAGTATCATTGAGTCACTGAACTTGAAACATTCCCTTCCATTGCCAGGGCTGGTGGATGGGAACAGGTGCTAATAGGTTGCAGGTGTTTAGGCTTTGTATTCCACAGTTCCCGAGACAGAGAAATGGGAATTCACAGTCATATCCTATTTCAGGTGGGTTTTTTGTCTGTGGTTTTGTGATCCCAGATTTAATACTTTATTTCTAATGTCAAGATGTGTAAGAGAAAAAATTTGAAGTAACTTCTTAGAGATTAACAAAAATACACTAATGTATTATTTCCATTGCTTCAGGATTTCTGCACCAAGGGGAAGGCTGTTCCTCAGCCTGTCTGGGACTGAACTGAAAGGGATTCCTAGGTTATTTCTGTAGAATTTATGCCATGTAGTGGAACGTGTTTCATTGTGCAACAGTTTGTCTCTGAAAGTCACACAGTCATCTTTATTCAGGCTGGTGAAACATTAACAATGTGATGTGCAATGTGGAGAACTTCTAATGTTTCTTGCAGTTCAGTGGATTCCTTTAATTTCTCTCCATAGGTAAAAGTAGAGAACCTAAAGGAAGTCCAGCTTCAATGGAGAACAATAGAGATGAGGTAGGAATAAAAGCACTTTTGAATTCTAGTTGCATGTCTAGTGCAGAATGGCTGAGTTCACTATGTTGCTTTTACAATAAATACTTAAAAAATCCTGTCAGAACCACCCAGTAAATGTCATCACGTCTGTTGAATAGAAACATTAGCTGTAAAATATATAAAAATAAATGTAAAATTAAATTTTATATTTTGAATTAAACTCATTTTGATTTAGGCACGTGCAAGCAATTGTTTCTGTCCTCCTCCCCTTTTATTTCTAAATTACTGAAGTACATGAATTTACTTGGGCAACTTCATTGTCTTTCTGGTGCACAATAATTCCTGAGAACAATGTCTCTAACAGTCTCTAACAGAGAGTTAGGCTTTGCTTACCTGAGGTGTGCAGTTGCATTTTTGTTAAGAAATAAGTGCTGTTAACTGATTCATGTTGAGCATATTGCAAAGTGAGGTTTTCTTTATAAAGAAATTTGGTTAATATTGTTTTATCCTTATTCTGTTCTTTGGATTATAGGTTACCAGGCTCTTACTATTTTTGGTTTAAAAGAATTGGTCTCTATTTACACTTACACTGTGATACTCAGATAACAGTAGGTACTTAGTTGTCCTTTGAGGCAAATATGCTTCCTTTTTTAAAAGAGAAAGAAATATGGGCATGCAGGATCTATATTAGACATGAGCAGATTTCTTCTGTGTGATATGTTATGCACATTAAAGAAATTTTTCATGTAGTATATGTTACTACTAACTATTCTCCTGCTGGAAACATTCTGCTTGACAACACCTTAATATGTAGAGAACACAAGTGTCAGAGTCCTGCCTTAGTTTGCCTTTGCTGCTGTAAATTCAGGTATTTTAAGCTGCCCAGACCTGGTTATGATATGAGTGCAAAAACCTCTGAAAAATCAGTTTTCTTGTAAAGGCAGCCAGTGCTTTCTGGCACATGAGCCAGGTAACAAGTGTCAGTGTTGTGCTGGCAGTTCTGGGGGCACACTGGGCACAGTGCCCAGGGCCAGCCTTGCAGAACCCTCTGGGAGGGGGTGTTGGAAAAGGCTGTGGTTTCTTTGTGAAGAGCATCCACAGGTGCATCCACAGGAAGCTGCTTCCTTCTGATCTGAAACTCCATAGATTTGGTTTAACTGAACTGGCATGACTGTTGAGATTGTGTGTCACTTGTTAATGCTTTTCCTGCTGCTTTTTTTAATTTATTTTTTTTTTAATAAAAGCATTGGTAACTTCTGAGATGTGTTCTAGTTAAAGCAAGAAACTGGTTTTGTTGACAGGTCCCTTGGATAGAAATGTGTTGACCTTTACATTTTTTTCTTGTTTTTAGGGCAGTAGTTCTTCAGAAAGAACCAAATCCTTAGGATTATCCCGTTCCAAAAGGTTGGTTTGGAAGATAAAAACAAATAAATTACTTTTTGGTATGTGAAACTATAGAAAAGTCGATGCACTATGCCAAATATTTTTGGTATACACCAGTGTAAATCCATAAAGTTAGCAGAGTGCTGGTAAAACAAATGCTTCATAATACACTTAAAATTCAAACCGTTTCTCAGGGTCAAAGGTAAAGATCATAAAGCCTGATTTTTATAAACAAGGACAAGATTATCCCGTTTATACAAGAGTTCCTTCACTCTGGCTATTTCTACATGTAGGATTCTTCCAAAAATGTAAATTGGGTTGTATGAAAAAAAGGGCTTTATTTGCCTTACTGCTGGGAGGCTGTAGCATCGAACTGTGCTGCTGAGTTGTCCTGTGCAGGATCTGCCATTTGCTGTATCCCTGCTTAATCCTTTTACCCTCTTTGATTTACAAAGTCCTGAGTTAACTGTTTACCATCCCTCTGAACCTACAGGAGGCACAGGTTGGTTGTGTCCCAGGTACCAGCAGACCTGCTCTAGTCCAGCTCCTCATCTGCTCTCGCTGATGCTCGTTCAAGTTCTGTCATCCATGATTTTTCATGCACAGTTTCAACAGCTGCCTTAGTACTGCTCTTTAAAAGTCTGTAGCTCTTTTCACTCTCCTTTGTATCCAAGTTGGTTTATTCTATCATGTCTGCTGGCATTAATGTTCTTCAATCTTTGGCTTTGATTTCTCTCTCCCTCATCTTCTGGATACAGTGTCCTGCTGAACTCTTTTTCATTTATATTAGTTTTAGTCCTGGTTTTTTTGCATCTTATCACTAAAGGTATTTTCACTTATACATGTAACATACTGTTCCTGATACAAAACCAGTATCCTGCAGTAGTTCGTGTATTGCCTTCAGACTACTGAAAATTATGCTCCATATTCAGTATTTTCCTCTCCCTGTCCTGACATAGTAAATTAATTAATTTTTGTGGATTCAGTTAGAAATTATGTTTGTGTGGAATTCTGGCAGCTGTTCCTTTTATTCAACAGTCAGCTTTTTAATTTCTCTCCACATTTCATTTATTTCCTTGCAAACATCTCTTCAACCAAGCTACTTTTTGTAATTTGTTAATATCTGTGTGCTCTCTTTGTGCTGCCTGTTAAACCTGGAATGATGGATAAAATTTCTGAGTAGACATTCACTTGTGTTTCATTTAGGGTATTTTTGGTAGAAGTGTGACTTCCTTCAAAACATATCAAACCTTGATTTTACAAAAAAATACAGCAAACCTGTGAAACAAAATATTTTATTAGTATATATTTTTATTTCACATAGAAGGGAGAATTCCTGTTCCTAACAACAAAATTAACCTACAATTTATATATAGTAATAACTTGGAGTATCCACCTCATAAAGTCCTAAATGAATTTAGAAAACATAGTTTTTCCCCCGTTAATATCATGTTTGCAAAGCTCTAGGCTTGCCTGAATTGCAGTGTGTACTATTGGTCAGAGCATGTTTTTTTCTGTCTGTGCAGGAAACCTACAGTTGTAACAAAATACGTTGGGTCAGATGAGGAACAAATTGTAGATGAAACTGTAAATGAAGACGTTTCAAATGAGAACTCAGAAAACGATGTAGATATGCAAAGCTTACCTAAAGGTAGGTGGTGTCTTTTTTCATTTCTGAATTCAGGAAATTAGCCAAGGTGATGAGGCAGCAGAAATAATGGGCTGGAATGCACATGTGTGAGATGGCTGTGTGGGGTGCTGCTGGCCTGGACACACCCAGGGCTGTGAGCACAGCCAGCACAGAGGAGCCCCAGCACCTCTGCCTTGGCACCTCTGCCTTGGCACCTCTGCCTTGGCACCTCTGCCTTGGCACCTGCTGCAGCTCAGCCCAGGGGCACTGGGGTGTGCTGGGGGCTTCATGTCCAGAGCCTGCAGCCACCTCTGTAAAACCATCACACACAGGGAAAGAATGCTTCCCTCGTTTTGTACGAGGCTCGAGCTCTGTCACCTGGTGGTCTTACTCTACAGTTCTCTCTGAGGTTATTTATTAGCAATTAGATCAACAAAAGCAAAACTAACTCTGGGAGGGAAATGTCGTTATTTGATGTATTTTTAAGCACCTTTTAGGAACAGTTAATTCTTTAAGCTTTACATCCCTCTGCTCTTAACTACAGTGTGAGTTTGATTATCTCCTCCATTTCTTACCTAGGGAAGTTACAGGAAAAATTGCTGCTGTTTACTGCATGAGCAGCAGTATTTAGAGCAGTCACTTCAAAATGATTTTTTTCAGAGTATGAGATGATTTTCAGTGTCCTCACAACAAAAGTATAAAAACCGGGCTCTTAAGTAGGAAAGATGTGCTTTTTCATTCACGTGGTTTTGACTAGTACTCTTCATTGAAATGAAAATGCGAACTTCTGAATTTTGTCAAAGACAAAGCAGTTTTTATTGTATTGCTTTTTCATTTATTTCATACTGAAATAAATGCAGGCGAGGGAAACTGGATAGAAGGGGACAAAGAGAGAAATGCATAGTTACTGTAGAGGTTTTGAGGGGTTTGAGTGGTGTAACCCAGGTCCTTTATTTGTAGCATTGCACTACAAATCCCTATCCACACCCCCAGCAGTGTGACAGTCCTGTCCTGCACGTGCCACATCAGGGCAGAGGGGGCACAATTTGCTCCTCATCCCATCCAGTCTTTGACTTTTGTCCTACAGCTGCAACACTTTGAAGTGTGTGGTGGTTTGTTTTTGGTTGTTTTGTTTTGTTTTTTTTTTTTTTCTGTGAACAGCTGTGCATTCAAAACTTTGTTGAGTTTTGGTCAACGGATTGCACTTTTTTGTTGGCTTTATTTAAACAGAACTTTTGCACTTCATTTGGATGTGTAATGGTTTCCAATTTCTAAATAAAATTATTCTAGGTACAGTGGTTGTACAGCCTGAGCCAGTGCTGAATGAAGACAAAGATGATTTTAAAGGGCCTGAATTTAGAAGCAGAAATACCGTTAAAATGAAACCTGAAGCTCCCAAAAAGCGTGGAGGTAAATACAACTTAAAACATCTATTAAAACGGGTTTAAATTGTTGCTTACGACCACATTTGGTACATCTAAAAATTGTTCATATTTCTGATAAATTATCCTAAAAATACCTCCACTCTTCTGGCTTTTTGTTCATTAAGGATGCTGACAGAAATTAGCCTCCATTGCTGCCCCTGCAATGCAGCAGTGAAAGCTAAGATTAGTTCCCATTATACTCCTTATTTTCTGTAGGTATAGGATGCATCGTTAGGTGCAGTTGCTTGGTTGCACTCAGGTGTTACAGGTATTCCTTTTTTAAGGAATTACGTTGTAACAGTGTTGATACAGGAATGTTCACTTATTAAGAAAGCAACCATGTGGGACATGTACAGGCAGATGATCCATCAGTGAGCTGAGAAAAATCCAAAACCCTCAAACAATTCAAAGACTTCTGTTTTGTTTTTAAATTGTGAGAAATTCCCTACCAGTGGGCCCTTCTAAGGATTATCTTTGAAAAACTGCTGTGTCAGCTGCTTTTCCGTAGCTACTGCTAAAATTGAGAAGTTAGGTAGATTATAGCAGTAACAGAAATTAATTTCTCGTATTTCATTCCAAAAATTAAAGGAGAGGGAGGATTTTTTATAAAGTAGCCAATAAGAAGGCAGATATTTTTATTAACACTACTGGCAATATCTTAATTCACATACCTACAGCAGTACCTAGGATATTCATACAAACAAATCTTGTACACACTCTTCATTCTTCCCATTATATCATTTGAGATACGTGCTCTCTTTTAGAGTCTTACTAGTACTTACTAGTAATTTATTAAGTGCTATTTCTCCATTTGTGGTGGAAGGGGAGTAAAATGTGACTGTGGAAATGTGCTTGTGCATACACATGGGCTCATGCATGATGTTAATCACATTTTGAGCGTTGATGTTTTCTCTGAATAATCCCTTTCTTTGGAAGTTGGTTCTGTTTATTCATGCAAGATGTCCTGTGCAGCATTTAGGAATGCTTTTCCCATTTGTGCTTATAACATTTGCAAAAGGTCCAGCAGAACTCTTCAAGGGTGCAGTGTTGAGAAGATAGGACCCTTCTGCTTGAGCTTTGTGGCCTGTGTCTGCATCCCCAGGACAGTTTGTATGACCTGCCCTTCCAGCTTTTTTTCTCTGTCCCCAGGGAATTTATAGGCTTTCCTTTGACTATCTGGGCTGGTTACTCAGGTACTGTGCCTGACATGGGGTAATAGTTTTGGAAGGGACATGAAGAGTTTAAGCCTTACCTTTGTCCAGGGCGAGCTCAGCTCTGTTAACATCTCTGCTGATAGTGTTTGGTTTTAGAGCTCTCCAGGATGTGTTAAACTCCAGTCAGCTTCCAGGGAAATGGAACAGGTACTGCCTGCTCCTTGTGTTGACCCCATTTCCAGACCAGGAAAGGTAGCCAGGTGAGGGATGTGACTCCAATCAGCCTCTAGAGCAGGATTAGGGAATATATCAAACCAGTTTGTTTTTGTCAAACTTTGTCAGCTGTTTGCATGAAGTGGCACTGAGCTGTGTCTTGATGCCTGACTGAGGTGCCCTGAGCACGTACAGAGCAGGTAAATGTGTAGTCCCTGAGATCCTGAATTGTCTGCACAGTGCAGGTAAATAATAACGATAAAATAAAAAATGCCAGTCTGTCTTGTTCATTGTGGAGTGCATCTTTACACTTTTATTAGGAATTATATGTCCTGTTTATATTAGAAATAGTGGTAGTAATAGAAGTCTTGCCTTTCTAGCAACCAGGTGCTCTCATCTGAGACTGCTGAGAGTCATTGTGTCATTATTTTCAAGTGTTGTGTCTGCAGAATGGTTATGGTTGTATTTTTGCTAATAAACTCTGGTAGGAAGGTTTTAAAGTAAGTATTTTCTCAGTATTAATGAATTAGTAGTAGCTGAATTTCTTTAGGTCATCATCATTTGTAGCAGTAACATGGCTTACAGAGGTTTGCCTCGTAAATCTTTCTTTCTGGTGCCAACTGGCAGATCTTAGGAAGGAGGCCGCAGTGCTTCCCCGTAGCTGTAGAAAAAGGGAAGTGGCTCAGGATTTGGCAGGGAATGGCCTGTTGTCCCTGAGCTGGCTGTGGTGTGTGACAGACCTGGGTTGGGTTCCGTGCTGCGGAACACGGGATTGCTTTCCGAGGAGTGCGATACGACGGATGCCTTTATTCAAGGTCGCCAGCGGTGTCTGAAACCAGTGTTTGAGCTGGTTTTGAGGTGGTGAGAGGGCTTTGTGAGTGCCCAGGCTCTGCAGACATGCAGTCATGTATTCAGAATTTCCCTGAGTTGTGAGGGTGTATCAGCTGTTCTCACTGGCCCCTGAGCCATCTAAGATGGTGCTTCAGCAGCAGGTTGCTGGTAGCTTGCATTGTGTCTTGAGAATGTTCATTCAGTCCCTTAACATTGTGGTGTTGGTGCTTCTGTGGCAGTGAGTATTTGAAAACTAGAAAAAAATACGAAGTCTGTACTCAGATTGTAACCATTGAGTGAAACCATTTGAGTTCATTTCCTTGTTCCACTTAAAGAACATGGCAGCGAAGGACAAGTCACAGTTGAGTGATCCCGTATCAAACCTCTATCTGCTTGATCCCAGATTAGGATTTTGAAAGTGTATGGGCTTTCACAAATGATTTTCCTTTTTCTGCTGCTGAAAACAGAAAGGTCTCACAGTATTAACTAGTTGGTTTAACAGCCTGGCATGGAGTGAACCTGCCAAGCCCACGTTCACCCCTTCCAAAGTGAATTTGGGGGGTTGGCAGTAAAGAAATGTTTTCTTGACCAAATATAGGTATAGCAGCAGGGTGGTCCACAAACTGGGAGCAATCAGCAAGATGGGGAGTACATGTGTATTATAGCAAAATTGTAGTTTCAGAAAAACCCAAACAGCAAAAACCGCCATCAAGAAGGGAACAAAAGGTGAGAAAAGATTTTTCAGGCACTATTAAAAGGATTTTGTGCATCTTCTGTAATAGTTTTCTGTATTCTTCTTTGAGAAACTAAACTGTGTGTGAAAGAAAATATAATATAAACATGCATTTGCTAAACAAAGATTAAATTTGGAACATTGTCCAGAATATCAGGGCTGCTCTGGAAGAGTTTTATTGATGACTCTTATGTAGGTATGTTCTCATGAGGTGACCAGTTAGCCCAAATTGAATCTCTCAAAGGAAAAGAATTGTATCTTCACCCCAAATGGAGCATAGAAATTAGAGGGAAATTCTTTCAGGCTTTAAATGACAAGTGGTTACAGAAAGATCTCTAGTGCTGGGCGGTAAAGAAATAAAGGCCTAAAACCTGACAGGCCGAAATATTGTAAGAAAATTAAATAGGTATATATAGATTTCTTAAAAAAAAAAAGAAAACAATTAATGTGTGGTTTATAATCCTCTCTATAGAGGAAGGACTACATGGAATTGTAAGCTGTACAGCTTGTGGGCAACAGGTGAACCATTTTCAAAAGGATTCAATCTACAGACATCCTACACTGAAAGTTCTTATTTGTAAGGTATGTGGTAAACAGTTCTACTGTTTGTTTTTGTTTGAAATGTCATATTAGTTGATTTGGCTGGGATTTTTGTGGGAGTAGTTCTTTTTTTTAGTCATTAGCTGTTACAGTTAAGGAAAGTAAAAGCGGGGGGGAAAAGCAAATATACTTACAAATTTATATTCCTGTTTTCTTATACCTCAGTTAAACTCATTGTGGTTTATGTGGAATTTAGTTTTATAGCTTTAAGGCTGTAATAGTAGTGAATTTTTAATGTTAAATGATCTGTCTGAAGTTTCTGCCTACTCATAATGTATTGTAAGAGCAGATTCAAGTCTGGATGTCCTGGTAAAGTGTTCTGTGTAAAACAAGATTGGAATTAGGAGCAGAAAAGTAGCTTCAGAGCCATCTCGGTTTCTGCAGCTCGTGGATTGTGTTAATTTATGGCAGCTTTGAAATAATGATCTAAACCTAACCTAAACCCAGATCTGGGTCTTCAGCTGCCTGCTTTCCTGATGGCTTCAGAGAGGCCCTGAGTTGCCTGCAATGGAAAGAGGGGGGCAACAGGGCAGGAAGGAAACATCCCTGCCCCTGCTGTGGAGACCTCTGTTAATTTTCAGAGATAGGGAGATCTCTCTTGCATGTCTCTACAGCCTATAGATGCTGTATTTGTAAAGGTGTTGCCAAAGGTAGAGAGATACAGCTCTGTTACAGTGCACATGTAGCATTCCTGTTCCCTTCCCTCCTCCTTCTCCCCAGTTCCTGACTAATGTTCCATGTGCAGCTGACAGACTGTCATGTAGTCTGATGTTCTGCCTCTTCTATGTATTCTGACTTGTTTCTTTTCTCAAATATGCTTTACAATAATCAGCTCACACGATGACTGTCTTCCATCTCCACTGGAGTCCCAGCTCTTGTTCTAGGCTTGAAAATCCTCAGCAGGTGGCTGCAGCTGTCTGTGTTCCTGCCATGCACAAGAGACCTGGGTCATTTTTTTAACTTCTTTAGGGTGTTGGGTTCAACAGCAGCTCTTGACTGGGGGCTCTGCTACATGAATTGCATCCAGGACTTTTTCCTTTAAATTTTCTGTATGTGCTTAGTGGAACATGGCCTTAAATTAATGTGGGAGTGAGGAGTGGAAGTCCCTGATCTCCATACTCCAGGTCTTCCGTTGCTTTCTGTGCCTAGTTCTGCCCTTATTTTTCTCCTGCTTAGGTCAACAGTCCCAGACCTGAGAAGCTGTTTTCCTTCAACTATGAATGTTCCATCAAACGTCTAAATATCAGACATTACTGGGGTTTTGTGTTGGTTTTGATTGTTTGGATAGTTCAGTTGAACAGATACATAAATCTATTCCATGTAAAGGGGCATCATCATGTTAAATTCATGTGCTGAATCCTCTTCTGGATTCTGAATTCACTGATCTGCTGGGTAAAAGGACAGAATGTAGCTAATGGTTTGTATTAATGCCTGTTCAAAGTAGAACTGCAAGTCTGGGAGAACCTTTTTCACTAGCAACTGGAGAAAAAAATGACATCACACCTTCCAAATTTGGTGTAAAGAGTTCAGAAACTGAAGCCATTGCTACTTCTAGCTGAGTTTTTTTTCTTAGCATTACCAAATTTTCAATAAAGATACTTAGTTTGTACCTGGAAATTGAATACTTGGGTGTTGACATCAGGATAATTGCTGAAGACCTTTTTATGTAAAGCTTTATGGCATCAGATGCTAACATAAGGAGCATACAGCTGAAAACTGTAATTTATGTAGGATTAATTGTGCTGGGGAGGATGTGGTATTGATTTACATAGGAAATAGATGGGAAAAAACTTAGAGGTTTGAAGAGAAATATTCAGCTGATGTTCTAAATACACAGTTACACAGCAATCAAACAAGCCTATTTAATTTTCAAATAAACCTTGAGCCATCTAAATAAGAAGTCACGTTTTGGGACCTATTGTATCCGTGGTAGATTTTTTTTTTTTTAGATTAACACAAATGTAAAAGGCTTAGAATGCTGAAGACCTTGCAGCTGCTGCCTTTACTGGCAAGCTTCGGAAATCAAATGGCTCTCTGAAGCCTTGTTGGGATTTAATAAAGAATTCCTCGTCCTGTCTCTTTCCAGACGTGCTACAAGTATTACATGAGCGATGACATCAGCCGGGATTCCGACGGCATGGACGAACAGTGCAGGTGAGGGGCCAGGGACTGCAAACACACCCACAGCCCTTCTGGCCTGGGGAGCTTTGTCAGTCAGCTTATTATTGCAAGAAATAAGACCAGTACATAAGAGCTTAAGAGCTTAATCAACAATTATTTCTCACCAAGAAATACTCAACCCCAGCGTTTTCCTATCTATTTGATTGTTATTTAAGTAATTAATAGGAAAACATTTTATAAATGAATCCAATAGCAAACACTTTTAGACATCACATTTCTAACTAAATAACATGCCCATTAATTGGGTATTGACCCATAATGCCCACTAACCTTACAAACACTTTAAAGGTGGGGATAGAATCTGACATTCTAAACCTTGTGAGTCACAGAAACTTATTTCTACAGATGCATTTCCCACTTTTGAAATACTAAAGTATTTCTCTGTCCTTAGGTCAAATATCTAAATGCGTAATTCTGTCAAAATTGTGCAGTCTGTGATGCTTATGAGCTTTCTTGTCCACCACTTTTCAGGTCATATGTGCCTGCAGTAGTAATTATCAGTTAAGGCTAGAAAGACTTAAACCAATTGCTTCTGATATAAAATAAATCACTCCACTCCCTCCTCTCCCCAAATTTTCAGAAGAAACAGGGAAAATAAAATTTAATTAGTTTTTTCTTTTCTTTAAAATCAGTGCTGAAGTTGTGTTTGAAAATTACTGACCATTTCAGCCTTGTGAACTTTTAATCTAATACATGAATTTTCTGATTTTCCAATTCTCAGCTGAGTGCTTTTCAGATGTGCTTTTAAAAATGGTTTCCATAAACGGATCTGTTTATCACCTGAATTTTTAAATATGTCAGCTTAAGAGTTTGCCACTGTGTTGGTCTGGAGACAAACCTCTTCCATTCCTCGTGTCTCGTTTCAGGTGGTGTGCTGAAGGTGGAAATTTGATTTGCTGTGACTTTTGCCATAACGCCTTCTGTAAAAAGTGCATTTTGCGCAACCTGGGTCGAAAGGAGCTCTCGACTATCCTGGATGAAAATAACCAGTGGCACTGCTATATTTGCCATCCAGAGCCTTTATTGGACTTGGTCACTGCATGTGACAGTGTCTTTGAAAATTTAGAACAGTTACTTCAACAAAACAAAAAAAAGATCAAAGTTGAAAGTGAAAAAAGTAAAATATATGACCATACAGTCAAGTTTTCTCCAAAGAGAAATAGTGCAAACTGTAATGGTGAAGAAAAAAAACTAGATAATTCATATTCAGGTTCACTAACATATTCTTATAAAGCACTAATGGTGCCAAAAGACTTGCTTAAGAAAACAAAAAAACTGGTTGAAACTACAGCAAATCTCAATTCTAGCTTTGTAAGCTTTTTGAAAAACGCTGCAGAAAATGTAGAAATAAGCCCAACTGTGCAACTGTGTCAGCTGAAGGCTTTTAAATCTGTGCTGAGTGACATGAAAAAAGCTCATCTGGCACTAGAAGAAGGTCTGAACCTGGAGATTCAAGCACTGAATGTTAAAATCAAAGATAAAAATACCAAAGAGAAAAAAACTGAGGTTAGATCTGAAAAAAATGAGGTGAAAAAAGATGAAGGAAAGGAACATGTGGCATTAAAAGAGGATGACACTGTACAGACGCCGAAAAAGGTTGTATCAGAACAGCCTGACAGTGAGCCCATGGATCAAAGTGTTCCAACAGTGGAACAGACTGATAACAAACCTACTTCTGGGGAAGAGAAGAAGTCTGGCAGAAATGAAGAACCTCAGTATGAGCCGAACAGTACAGAGGCTTTGGACATGGATATAGTGTCCATTCCCTCATCTGTTCCTGAAGACATTTTTGAGACTCTAGAATCTGCTATGGAGATTCAGATGCCATCAGATGAGCAGGAGAGTGGAAATACAGGAACAGATCATGAGACTCTAAATTCAAATACAAAATCGAACGCTCCCGTGAAAGATGCCAAAGGTAGTACCAAGTTAAAATCATCGGCTAAAGGAACAAAAGAATTGGTTGTAAAACTGACTCCTGTTTCCCTCTCAGAGGTTACAGTTAAAGCTGAAGATCGAGACAACAGTTTAGAGAAGGAAAATAAAAGTGTTGATGCAAAGCCTAGAGCAGAAAACTGCGACCCTGTGAAACAAAATCACAATGCTGGCAGTGAACCCTCCACGGAGAACGAGGCCGTGCCTGTCGAGGAGTCCGATCTCCGGAGGTCGCCGCGCGTGAAAACCACCCCCCTGCGGCGCCCCACGGACATGAGCCCTCTGACTTCCAACTCGGAGGAGGACAGCAATGACATGGGCAGTGAGAAGCGCAAGGGAAAACCAGCCAAGCAGCCACGGAGGAAAAACGACAAGAGAAACCCTTCTGACAGTGCTGCTGATGGCCCCAGCCCTGATAACCTTTCCGAATCCAAGAAGCCATATGTTTTGGATCAGAGCTCGGATTCTGATGAGATGCCAGCTGTTCTTAAAGAGGCAGGAATGATGAGTCACAGTTCCTCAGACATTGACAGCAATAGTGAAGCACCAGCAAATGATCAGAAGACTTCAGATTTTCAGAAGAATCAGCCAGTAAAGGATGAAAATGGAAAACGAAAAAGAAAAAGTTCCAGTTCTGGTTCAGATTTAGATGCTAAAAGAGGCAAATCGGCTAAAAACGCCGCCGCTGCTAAAAAGAAGCGACAAAACTATTCAGATTCTTCAAACTATGATTCTGAGTTAGAAAAAGAGATAAAAATGTTAAGTAAAATTGAGGCTGCCAAAAAGCCTAAGAAAAAATATTCACGAAAAGAGGATAGTTACGATTCCTCTGAAGAAGAGCAGAGGAAGAAAGTAAGCAGTAAAAGAAAGGTAAATCGGAAGAAAAAGAAAGGTAAGTCTTCTGAAGATGATGATGATGTTGAAAAGTCTTCCCCAGAGAAGGAAATGAACCATTCTTCTAAAGATAAAAAAGTGGGTAAGAGGTTGTCTGCTAAGGAGAAGATAAACAGGGACTCAAAAGAAAAATCCACAAAGGGAAAACATGATGAGTATTCTGATGTTGAGAAGTCTTCACTGGAGAAAGAGGAAAGTTCTCCTGAAGGTAACAAAACCAAGGATTTGAAAAAGAAAAAGGCACAAGAAGATTCTTCTTCAGAGAGTACTGAGAAATCTGCAAAGAAAGAGCACAAGTTTGAGTCTTCAAAGGACAGACTCAAGAACAAGAAAGGGTCAGAAAACAAAACGAAGAAATCTGAAAAATTGAAAAAGAAAAGTTTCAAGAAAGAGCAAGATGATTCCTCATCTGATGGTGAGAAGTCCTCTCCAGAGAAGGGAAGTTGCAATTCTTCTGAAAACGACAAAATTAAAAAGGAACCTGTATTTACAGAAAAGAGAAATTTGAGAGAGAGAGTAGCTAAAAGAGTACACATTGATTTATCCTCTGATACTGAGAAATCTCCCCAAAAAGAGGAGAGTTCTTCTGATGATGCCATGCAGCGTAAAAAACGAACTGAAACGAAAGAAAAGAAAAAAATAAGTCACAAAAAGAAAATTTCCAAAAAAGAACAGAATGATTCATCTTCTTCTGATGAGGAGTCTTATGAAGACAGTAAGAAAAAGACTAAAAGAGGGTCAATGAAAGAAAGTAAAAGGAGTAGCTTAAAAAAGAAAGTGTCAAAAAAGAAAGTGGTTGTCACTTCCTCTTCCTCATCTGATAAGGAAGAAAATGATGAGCAGAATTCCAGTGGCGATGGAAGCAGCGACGAGCAGAAGATCAGGCCAGTGACTGAGAGCTTGATGCTGTCTGCTGGTGCAGGATTCTGTCAGTCATCAGGTGTGCAAAAGGTGTTCATGTACACCTATTGTTAATATATTAATAGAGGAATTCTGTAAGGTTCGGGTAACATTTAGTAATCTAGAAGTGAAAAATATTCGTCAGTTGGTAATTACACATTTAAATATTTGCAGGCAGTTAGGTTTTCTGATACTGGTTTGGAAGCACCTGTTTTAAAGTTCCTTTTCAACCCAAACTGTCTTGTGATTCTAAAATTACATTACTTCAGTTTGTGCAGCTTGACCCTTGAGGATGTCACTGTAAATGGAGAGGCTTGAGAAGCTGCAGTCTGTAGTTGCAGTCGGTATTGCTTTGGAGCTCGGCTTTCCAAAGCCCAGTCCTTGCTTTGCCTGCCAGGGACTGCTTTAGCAGAAGCTGGGTTAAAGGAGTAGATAACCCAGGGAACTCATGTTTGTCACCTCCTGGTTATGCACTGGAGATGACTCTGGAGACCTTTGGCATTGCAGGACACATTTAAAAATCAAGGAGATGATTTTTGTGCCTCACAAGAGCCATGTAGCCTTAGAAGAGCTGGTGTCACTTACAGAAATCTGTCATTGCTTATTGTTTTCATAGTAGGTTTAAGAGTAATAATTATTTTCCTTGCCAAGGCAAAATTACTTTGTCAGTGTCCTGAAGATTTGGTAAATTTAGAAAATTCAGAACTGCTGTGTTCCAATACGTAGTTTTAAAGAACTTAAGAAAGCAGTTTTCACATTACACAGACAGTAGACATGTTTTTAATAAATGAATTTTCAACTAGGAAAAATATTTCCTGTTTTAATTAGCATGACAGATAAACTGTTCAGTTTCTTTTTCTTCTAGTTACGTTTCACAGAACTTTCTGTACGTGACTTTAACTGTTGGCTCAGATACAGTTGTTTGCAAAGCTGCAGCTAAACTAAAAGTGAATAAAACTACAATATGTTTATGAAGATACAAGGGGGAGTGGCTTCCAACTGAGGGTAGGTTTAGAATAGATATTGGGAAGAAATTCTTTCGTATGAGGGTGGTGAGGCCCTGGCACAGGTTGCCCAGAGAAGCTGTGGCTGCCCCATCCCTGGAAGTGTCCAAGGCCAGGTTGGACGGGGCTTGGAGCAACCTGGGCTAGTGGAAGATGTCCCTGAGCTTAAAGGTCCCTTCCAACCCAAACCATTCTGGGATTCCATGATTCTGTGGTAAGACAGCAGAAGGGACACAGCTATCTTTTGACTTTTCAATAAAATACTTGTAGGCAGATACTAGGTACAAAATGAAATGATTGTTATTTGTAACATCTTAAACAAAAAGCCTCACCCCTAAAAAACCCTGAAACCATCGGATTTTGAATTGGACATTAATGTTCCCCCTTTCTCCTACCAGCTTGATGGTGACCCACTTCTTCCTGAAGTTTTCCTGCAGTTCAGTTTCAGGAGAGAGTTGTTCATCTTTGCAGATGTAAAGGCTGCTTTTCTGAGTGCTGTGCTGCTTTAGATGTAGAGCCCAAGCAAAGTTTGGTTAATGGTGTTTTGCATTATCCTTGAGTAGCAATTGGAAAATAAGTTTCTTGTTCTGTGTTTGACACAGCCCTGTAATGTTTGTTTTTCAAGGCCTTCCGATGAAGTAAGTTTAGTTGTGTCTCTGCACATGGTACTGGGACTTTTAGGGCTTTACCTTGAGTGCTGCCTTATCAGTGTTTTCCCCAGTGATGCCACTGCTGGGGGAGATTGCAAATAATGAGTAGTTTACATAGTAATGAACTGGCTTTTTGTGTGTAGTAACTGCCATGGCTGTTAAAACTCTCCCAGAGACAGACAGTTGATGGTACTCTGAGAGTTCTCAGCATCACTGAATCATCGAAGAAAAATACCTTAAAAATGGGATTGCTTGTGTACAGTTTGTGTTCACAGACTTGGTATCGAAATGGCCGGGGGGAAAAGGTTGGTTGTAATATATCACAAGGTCTCTGAGGCAGTGGAAGCAATTGTTTAACTTGCAAGTCACAAGTGGAAGGGTTGGATAATTATTGGAGAGAAGGGTAACAGTGTACAAATTGGAAAAATGAGATGGTGATGTGGGATGATTGGCAGTAGAGTTAGACAGAGAGAAAGGGGTTGGTTTAGACTGGAGAGAGAATGCTAAAAATGACAAGTCTAAATTGCTGCCTGCAAATCACCTAATGGGCAGTTTTAGGGACGGCTGAGCTGAACGTGTGCTGAGAGGATGAGGCAGTAGGTACAGGATTTAGCAAAGAAAACTGATATAGGTACTAGCAAAAGTGTTTTATATACACTGACCATGATCAAAGCTTGACAGTTGTCCAATTCTGGAATCCCTGTCCTTGGAAATGCTCAAAACTCGATTGCCCAAGGCCCTGAAAAAACTGATCTTATTTGGGAGTTAGCTTTGCTTTTAGGAGGGAATTGGAGTAAGTCATGTCCAGAGGTCTTTTCCAGCCTGAGTTTGATTTTATGAAATCCTGCCTATGTTAGATTATTTTAAGAGGAGACATGTGTTGGCTTAATAAGTGAATTAATAAAGGAATCTCTTCTGTTTGTGAACAAGCTGCATAGATCGATCATCGAATGAGACTTAGAATCTGGTTTTTTCACCAGGATGCTTTCACCTAAGTGAGGTACATCCTGGGATCACCTCTTAGACAGTCCTGTCAGATGACATCTGGGTAATGCTGTTTCCAGGACAGGTGTACCTTCAAACAACTTGGAGTAGCTTCTCACAGCCTGGTTTTAGTCCAGTCCACACAGGTGGCAAATAAGCAGTAGAGGTTATAAATGGAGGGATCTCAGCTAGTTAGGATTGTGAGGTTTCTTTTCCTTAGCTTAATTTTACTACCTAACAGATTTGTCTGACTTATATACAAGTCAGAAGAACAAGAGAAAAGCAAGGCTAGAGGCCTGAGAGTGCGCTAGAAATAATTTGAATTCCTCTGTGTCCAGCCAGGAGAGTGCAGAGGAGCTTTAAGGTGGGTGCCATCCTGGGCTGCTCTTTGTTCCGTGTCCCGCACTGTTGGTTTTCGTGTCCTTTCCATATGAGACAGTGCCATGTAGTGCAGCTGAGTTTGGATATTTACAGTTAGGATAGCACGTGGAATTCTCAAAACATGACTCTTTACACACACACATGTACTCTGAAAGCAAATGTAGAGAAGGATTAGTGTTCTGCAGTGCTTCCTCATGGCAGCAGGGCAGCTCATAGGCTTGGCAAGCAATTCTGTAATGGATTCCTGCCGCCTTTTCAATTTACCCAAACTCAGTAGTGGAGATTCTGATAGAGCAAATAACTTCTTGGGAAACTTAATTTCTGGCTCCTGGGAGGAGTATTCAGGTTTTGGTGTAAGAAACCCAATTCACGGTGTGTAACAAGGCAAGAATTGCAAGCTGCGTGTAGTAGCAAGCATAATGTGGATACAAGTGCTGCTTGAAAAACTAGATACTTTATTAATAAAAATACTTATTTTTATGTGTCAAGGTAGGTAACTGATAGAAAAGTGGTATTACCAAGCTGTTTTTAATGGGGATTGTTGGTGGAGATGTAGTCCATGCGCTCCAGTGTTCATTGTGCTGTCATGTACTGTCGTTCATTGCTGGGTTTCCTTGTGCTGAGTGCTTCCTGTTCGGTTGTTTTTCAGGAGATGAGGGAGAGGCTCTATCAAGGACTATTCCAATGGAGGAGGAGGAAGATGATGATGACGACCCTGAGAATAGGTATGATACCCTCCGTAAGGACTTAAACTCGATTATAACACACCCTAGGCGTGGGCGCAAAGCGGCGCAACGGAAGAGCAAGCAGGTTGTAAAAGCCACGGCTGCCTGCCTGGTACAGACTCGCTCACGGGCCTCCCGCAAGCCTGAACACGGGGCCAGAAAACAGAGGCCAAAGCCCAGAAATGCAAAGCAAGCCTTTAGGAGCCTTAGTTAACACACCTTGCGTAGGGTGTGTTATAAATGCTCCGCAGCACTGGCCGGGCTGTGTTCCTGTTGGAAGTGTGGGCTTTGTGACAAGTGTTTCTTTCAGGCAGGTAAAAAGCTACTTCTGATAAATGTGAATTTCAGCTAGTTCTTTGAATAGAAGGTGACAGTTTGCATCTGTGCAATATGCAGTGCTGCAATATTTTCAGAATTAATTTGGTTATTACTGTTACTTAATATGCTTTTTTAATTGAAATGCCTTTTCCCAATAAAGAGAAAACACAAATGTGGGGAAAACAGTATTAGATATTTTCAGATAATGTTAATTGTCAGTAATGAATTAACTCAGTTAATTCAGCTGAGTTCTAATCCACTAAAGAGTACCTGAAGTGACTAATGTGACAATTAAGGCCCTGATTCTACAAGCACTGTGCATAGACTCCACTGGTATCAAAGAGACTAACTATACACATATATTTTAAGTCTTTGCATAGATATTTTCAGAATTGTGGCTTATATGTATTGCTTCACTTTCAAATTCAATAAAAGTGAACCTCTGTAAGATACAGTTAGTTAAGACATGTCATATTTTGCCAGAATCACTGTAGCTATCAAAATTAGCCTGGCTAGAAATGTAAAAGCTTTGTTTCCTCATGAGTAAATGCACACCATGAAGCATTGCTCAGTTCTGAGCCACTGGTTCTTTTTGGAAGTTATTGTAGTTAGACTGAAGAGTTGTTCAGCAAAGTTTTATATAGTATTTCAGAAACTGAGTTTAATTTTTGGCCATATAGCATGTGTGGGACCAGCTTTGCACAGTTGCTGATGGAGTCTTTTTCTGCTTCTGAGCCTTAATAGTTTAGAATATGGAATCTTTGTTTCACAGAGTATGTTTTGATATGTGGCTAAAGTAAATTTTAAAAACACTGTTTTATATCCTTTACGGACCTCAGTTTGGCATCAAAATGCTGCTGCTGAATTAGTTCTTGCTTGTTTTCAGTCATGAAATTTAATCAAGTAATTCAACTTTTAAAGAAAGACGCTTTTTAGGGACTTGACAGCACAGGGTCATAAGCAGAACATTTAAACTTTGGTAATATCAAGATTTTTTTTAAAATATACTTTAATTTCAGTCCTGTTTTGATTATTTTTTTCACTTTTTTTCTTTTTTCTTTTTTTTTGGTGAGTTTCTGGTTGATAATTAAACTGAGACACTTTTGTCAGAAGTTCAGTATTTCTCATACAAATGTTTTTGACAGATCTTAATTATTAGTTTAAGAGCTATATTGGGAAAAGAATTAATTGCTAACAACTCAGTAATATAAATTTGGGCTTTAAAAATCACTTTCTGTACTTTGTTTTTAAGCTGCCTCTTTGTTAAGTTTTTCTTTAGGGGATATTTTGAATATATATTCATGAGATGGAGAGGTATTTTGTCAATAAACAGTGTTGTCAACCTTCAGACATGTTAACTGGTAACTGCAGTCTGATTTTACATTAATCATGTGTTGTACTTGGCACTAGAATCAGAGATATAAAATGTAAAAAGATGGAACAAATTTCAAGAAGAGTTAAAAACTTGTTCTTCTGTTTACTCAACACAAAGTGTTTAAGTAGTTTACCTACTGATTCAGAGAAGTTGCCTATTTTCTTCCAGGCCAAAGAGGGTACCTAGTACCTGCTGGGTGTTTGTAGTGTGGGAACTCTCCTGTTTGCAAGTCTCTAGTTTAGATGTTCTGTTATTTGCATACCTGGGGATGTGCATGACATGAATATTAATAGTCTTGAAATCATTTTTGCCAAAATGCAATATCCAAGTGGGTCATACTATGCCATATAGTGCTGTATGCTTTCATCTTCTGTTGTGTAACTATTATTGGTCCTTCTGATCTTTTAAATGGTACTGTTTGATATGTTTGCAGTAGTTCTGTTTATTAAGAAGTAATTAGTGTATTTAATGCAGAATGCCTTTAAGTATTTGATGGTTACAATAAATTTTTGTAAAACATTTTTCTTGTCCAAGCATTTAATTTAATACAACTCTTGACAGCTTGAAAATCAGCCTCTTCCAACAAAGACAGCACAGTATTTAGAACAAGATGTTTGGCAGTTTTCACTCATTTTTTAGACATGTATGACATTTCATCCAAGTATTAATCTCTAAAAATCTATTTGAAAGGGTTCTGAATTTGCTAGTAATACCCCAAAGGCCCATTTAATTTAGTTGTGCTGTAGCTGGAATTGTGGTGGCTTTTATTAGCCATATACAAACCTCCTCCCCTGCCCAAGGGCTTGTTTTGGGCATTATTTCTACATATAATTCATAGGTATTTATGAACTCTGCCTGTGAGTTGATATGATCCATCATGATAATGGACTAAAATTTAAAATCATGACTTTTTAAGGAAAATGCTTTTTACAGTGGTAGCACTGTCTCACCAAGACTGTAACTAACTCTAAATGAGTCCGTTGTATTGGCACTCTAAAATTCATGAGCAAGAATGGTGCAAATTCCCACGTGGACTTAACTCCACATCATGAGAGGCTGCACCTACTATTCCAGTTTTGCTGCAATGTCTGAAGGATAATTTAAAGTAGTCCTACAGTGTAACTAAGCAACCCCTGAGTAATTTCCAGTTTGCCTGTCTCTTGGGAAAACTCTTTTCTTTTGGCATAACTTAAAAATACGTAGAAATCAATTCATTCCTTAGAAATGTATTTTGTTGGTGGTGTTCTTACACGCCAGCAAAGGGGAAATATATTTAAATCCCAATTTATACAAAACTGTGCATATATACTATCATTTTATTCTTGAGTTGTTTTTATGCTTCTTGGTTGAGATTGCAGCCCCGTTCTGTGAGGCACTGTATAAATACCCTGGGGAAGTGCCCTTCATCCAAACCTCACAGTTTAGGTAACATGGAGTGGGGCAACACCACGTGCTCGAGGTCACAGAGATAATAAACGAAATGCAGGGATTTTTTAAGTGTGTTTTGGTTTTTACTACCTGAAGTCCTGTGCTGGAGGTCATATGACTCTGTGCCTCTTAATAAATTTATTGATAGTGTTCAGCTGTTACATCTGGTTGGCCAAGAATCTTTTATGTCCTTGACCCAAGTAAATATTATGGTCCCTTCTGATTTGCGTGGGTTTCTCTGGAAGAGTGTGAGCAAGAGAGTTTCACACTACCATAGCTTGTTTTTCTTGCTGCTGTTAATGGAAATATTAAAATATTAAACTAGCATGTGAAGTTCCTTAGCTTAGAAACCTGATCGCTTTAAATGGGTTTTATCTTAAAAAAGAAATAAGATGTATTATCCTGGTCAGCATACATTGTAATTGAATTTAAAACCAGTTTCAAGAGTCCAGTAATCAAGGTATTCCAGTTCATATGGGCCATTTGTTACATCAGTCATTTGTCAGATACATTTACAAGGCTTAATCTCCTTGGGTCTGATATTGCTTGCACTTATAATTCCTATCAGATACGTAGTTAATTAAAAACAGGCATCTTTTAGATTTTGAACATCTTAATAATATCCTATGTTTTTAGCCCGACAGTAAATGCATTGAAGAGAATGTAGCTTTTCTCACTAACAAACAGTCTCATCTCAATTCGATTCCAAGTGGTTGAGTCTTTATCCTAGATAAAAAATAGGACTAATTTTCTATGGCAAAAATAACTTCTTAATCAATATTATTGTATATAATTAGAAACTAATAAGTTTACCCAATCTGGTTGGTGGTTATGATGATTAATGGGAAAATCACAACATCTTCTGTTCGTGGATAGTAGATTTTATGCATGGTATTTTTAGGTGTTAGATACATTTGCTTTGGGTTTTCTTTTTCCCCTTTAAAAACCACTTCATGAAAGAACAGATAAAAGTGTGTGTCTTGTTTTCTTAAGACCTAAAGTCAGCCTTTTAAAGGTGATTTGTGTAGAGGTAAGTATTGCCAACCACATACAAGTTGTGTTAACTTTGCTAATTCACGTGAGACCAGTCAGAGGCAGCGTTACTAGGCAGGACTTTCAGGATTCAATTCTAATTTTTTTAGTTCTTTTTAGTGTTTCTCATTTTTTTTTTCCCTTTTCCAAAACTTTGATGATATTCTAAGCCATTTCATTGTGAAGGAAAAGTTCTGACCATTAAGAGATGGAAGAAATATAGGCTGAATCTGTTATATAAGGAGCTGTTTATTTCTGTTGCTGTTACATATGATGTGGTGGGTTTTAAAAAAAGAAACAACCCGAACTAACCAAGCTCTAAGTCCCTTTTCCAAATCCTCTGGAAGGACCTAATGCAAAAAGCATTTGGAAGAGGATGTTACTATGGACTTTCGTAAGTTTTTGTGGAGTTCACACTGTGATCTGCTGATATATATGGAATTAAAGCTCACCAAGGGTTCTGCATGGTGAAGTTTTAATCAGCTTTTTCTTCACAAGCCATCTCTCTCAAAAGAGGAGGAGGGTGTGTTTTGGATGCTGGTGGATTGTCTGGCTCACTGAACAATCTTAAGTGTTTATTAAACTATTTTGCTTCCATCTTTTAATAATTACTGAATATACGTTAGTGTGAGTGTCTTTTTGGAACCACTCAAACCCCAGAAAATACAGCTTGGAGTGTCAGGAAAGATACCTTGGGAAAATTCTCTTTGAAAGGTTCTTTTGATTTAGGGAAATGTTACATGCTGGAAAATGAAATACTGATTGTTAAAAACTATTTTATAGTGCTCTGTAAAAGTAACAACTTAATTTCTGTTGTATAAGAAGCTTCACTCGAGAGATCCCCATTCCTTTGCCGTTTCCAAGTAAAGCTCAGTTTGTGGTTCAGTTCCATGGGTTTTGAACTGTTGTTTTGACTGGTATAAAATCTTTCCTGTTCTGAACTGTCTACCTATGGCCTACATTAATTCTGCCAAAAGGCAAGA